>NW_021680512.1:280726-349089 GCF_001412515.2 Diachasma alloeum
ATAAAAAAGTGTGATTTAAAAATTATGCGGAACTTCTGAAGAAAAAATTAATTATATTCATTAAATATGTAGTTCAAAAAACTTGTAAAGTATTTTTAATTGAAAAAAATTAATTATAATAATTACAAAATACAATTTTTAAAAATCATTAAGAATTCGCAAAAAAAAGAAAATTATAATTATAAAAAAATATGTTACAAAACGTAATTGAAAAATAGGAGAATATTTTATTTCCATTTTCTTCAAATGTTACATCACCAATAAACTCCTCATCAGTAAATAAATTCTCCTCACTGCCTAACTCTTCATCACTATGAGGAATTATACGATTTTGGCTCATTTTATCTGCTTCGAAAATCACCTTTTCATTTTTTAGTCATTCCATGTATTCACTATTTGGAGGTTAGATTTCCTTCCTTGTTATTCTCTTTTAATAGGTGATGCGCATGCGCGTCATGCATTATTTCGGGTTTTAGTTGAGTGTAGGTAGGCGCTCGAAACCCGCTACTTTCCAGTTGACTATAGTCAACTGAAACGCAGGTATCATATAAAAGTTGATTAGCTCATTAATTTTTTGAATTTTTAATTTTTTTCAAAAATCAGTTGTCCCACCATCAGTAAACAAAAAATGTTCTGAATTCATTGAATGATAGTTTGAAAAACTAGTTTCAATCCCACTCTGTCGAAGTTGAAAAATAATTACGATAGCTATATCTATATATTTGATTTCTATTATGTATTTTTACAAATTTTGAATTTCTCATCGATTTCCCTGAAAGTGAACTTTTTGATGATTTAAACATAATGAATAGGAAATGTAGCTCCTAAGGTGGTTAGGACCGGAATGTTAGCCGATGAAGTAACAAAGGGGTGAGGGGAGTGATGAAACCGTAAAAAGGATAATCGGTTTGATGGGAGAAAGGGATAATAAGAATAATGATAATGATAACCTTCAACTAAGTTGAAAATGTAACACAATTAGTGGAAGAAGAAATCTCATTTAATCAAATAAAATTAAACAATGAATTATACCTTGCTTCGCTCGGTTCGATCGCAGTTTTCGGGTCCAGTGACGAAAAATATTGTATACACACTGGCAATAAAATTATTATCTGACGAATGTGATTATAATTTCAGATAATACTTTCATCGCCTGATGACATAATGTATTATTACACGTAATCCTTTAGAGCCCTGAAAAACGGAAAATTTCCCGATCCCCTTGTGACCCTTGTGATCCTCATCACGTTTGACCCTCGTAATATTTGACCATCCCCTTGTGACTCTTTTGTTCTTTCTGATCGTTTGACCTCGATGACTCATCTGATCCTTGGTCTTTGTGGTTTGCTCATAAATTTGACTTTTGTACTTAGCCTTGTAAGCCTTGAGATTCTATCGTCATCGAATACTCAGGGTCATGCAGCCATTCAAATACATAAAATAGTATTAAAAAAAATCATAACCTCTGTAATTATCAACATTTTTCGACGATTTTTCTTCCGAAATGTCGAGTGCCCAACTTGAAAACGAGCATGCGGCCGAGCCTATTCGACATGAGAGATGCGATTGTTACTCGATATGTTATTAGTCTGTTTATTTTTCATCTCTACTAATTCTGTTGGCAGTAAGCTTCCGAATGGATTCGTACCAATTTTATTTAAATAAAAATAATAAGAACATGATAATTCTGTTTTGTTGGGTTCTGCAGTGAAGTGATCAACAAAAAATATAGTAAAATATAGTTTTACACAAAAAATTGAATATCTCGAAAACTACCCATTCGATTCAGCCCATCTGAAATCCCAGCTTGTAATATAGAAAGCGTTAGAATCCTACCGAATTTCAACTAGCTATTTCAATTTTTTCGAGCGTTATCGTGCTTCCATCAATTTCGCCTCACAAAGAAAAATGTGAATTTCCGGACGACTTACCCTAGTTTGCTGGGAATATTATGGTCTGATTCGATGGATATTATTACAAGGAATATTTTGACGCTAAAAGAAGATAAGTTCATGCAGTAGTTCAATAGTTTTCGAGATATTGAGAAAAGAAATTTTTTTCAAAATTGCTGCATCTAAAAAACTACTGAGTTGATTGAGCTGAAATTGCGCCCAGATGTGGTCCCAAGTAATACCAATTACACAGTCCGACAAAATTTCGACCCCGTTATGCTCAGACATGAAATTCATCTCAGTAGAAAAATTTTTTCGCGCTGATCCCGAATCTGCCCTCCGATTTCTCGGAAATGCGATCGTTGCGGAGAAGAGAAATATTCAAGTTGTAGAAATCATAAAAATCCGGCGATTTTCAAATTCGATAAAAAAATTAACCTAGCACCAATTGCATTGAAAAAAAATCCAAGAATAATGCGGCACTTCCGATCTTTCGAATGACAACTAGTACCCCGAATTGAGAGCTCTAGATTACTCACAATAAATTCATGAAAAAGTCGATAAAAGCTGTATTGGACATTCGAAAATGCATCATAGCGGAGTCGTGTGAAGTTGCAGCCCCACGTGGGATTCAAATTGTCAAACTTGGTGGGTTATCTCAATGCAAACGATTATGAACATCGAAGGAATGAGGAGGCTCGTTGCCCTCGTAGAGCCTCAACCTGATCTTTGGCGAAATGGTTTATCAAGGTACAGCAATCTCAATAACTCAATTTGGCGCAGAATTGGCGAACAATCGACACCCCCGCGTACAGGTACAAATTTCAGCACTACGTAATGAGTACTTTCGGTGCACTTGAAAAATATAGTTGAATCTCAACTCTCAACATGATATTCGACCTTCTGCATGTTCATAGCATTACGAGATTCTCAACTGCAAGAGAGACGCGTGAATCCTGACGCCCAATTTATCCTGGAGAATGAGCTGATGTTTCTTGACGAAGATGATGATACTTGCTCAATCACATCTTCTGCTGATCCTCCCCCACCTAATGCTCCTTACGTTGACGAAGTACACATTATTGAGTCAGAGCAAGACAATGAGCCTTAGTTGGCGGATTTCTTCTCTATATTTCCATTCATTTTTTCTAAATAATTTACGTTTTATTCTGGAAGATATTAAGATCTGAATATTACGAATTTAAAACCATGTTATCTTAAGAATATACACAACATAAACACAATGAGCTACAAATGATTTCATATAACCATCTTAAACTCCTTTAATTGGGAAACTCAAATATTAACATACATACATATTGTTCTTACTCTCCTACTTTGAGATTTTGACTTTGTTTCTGGTTTCTGCATTCTGAAAAGAGGGTCGAGAAGCTTTCCTTTTGTGAGTTGCATCGCATGCATCAAATAAATCCCAGCAGTAATCTGACAGCATTTTCATTACCGATTTCCCCTTGTAGCGCTTTTGCAGAGTAGAAATATTCTGATGAAACCTTTCACCGTGCTCATCACTTACATCGAGTAAACTCTCAGGGAAGAATTCAAGATGAGAAAAAAGGAAATGTAATTTTAAAGACATAGTAAATCCCATCGCGGCGAAATCTTCCAGCATGGTTACAATGAGCTCTCTAAAGTTCTCCGAACGAGAACTACCCAGGAAGTTCTTGCACACAGCTTTGCGTTATTCCCATGACTTCAACTCAACATCATTCAATACGTTCTCGAATCCGCCGTCATTGTCCATCAGTTTCTTCTACTGAGGACCAATGAAAATTCCTGCTTTCACTTTAGCATCACTCAGTTTCGGGAAAAATGATTTTAAATAACTGAAAGCTTGTCTGTTTTTGTCCAAGGCTTTCACGAAATTTTTAATGAGCCCCAACTTAATGTGCAGTAACGGTAAACAAATCTTCTTCGGCTCAGTCAGTGGTTCTTTAATGATGTTATGTTTACCACGAGTAAAATCTTGACGCGTAGGCCAATCCTTCTGAGACCAATGGTTTAATTTATCGCGACTGTCCCAATGACATAGGAAACAACAGTACTTGGTCCAACCAAGCTGTATTCCCACGATAATAGCTACCATTTTCAAATCAGCCGATATGCGCTACTCGTAGAACTTGTATCCAATCTTATAAAACAAGACATCAATTTTATCGTGAGTTTCTTTGCGGCATGTCGAGTAGCCGATGTGTAACGACGGATAGATGTTCCTAATGTGTAGCAAGACTGCTTTCAAACTGGTACTTGAAGAGTCGATGAACAATCGCCATTCCTCCGGATCATGCTCTATCCCCATAGCCTTCATCAATCCATCGATGTCGAAAAAATAGCAAAGAGTGGAATCCTCGAGAGGTTCCTCCTTGAAGAATTGAAGCAAGAAAAACTCACGTTGCCGCTAGCTTGTGATACGAACTTCGGAATTTAGCATGTTCTTCTCTTTCAATCGTGAAGCTAGTAGTTCAGCGGCCTCTTTGCTGAGTTTCAAGTCCTTGACCAGGTCATCTAATTCATGTTGATTGAAGCGAATCGGTTCATTACAGCTTGATGTCTCCAGTGGAGGTTCTTATGCTTCATCAACTTCATTCCTCACTGGCTGTCTTGTTTCCTGCTCCACATCAGCTACTACATGCGCTTGGACAGGGATCACCTTATTGCTAAGAAAGACCTTCGGTAAATCAACAGATGGTACCTCGATGTATTTGATTTTATCCCTGCTTTTCTTCGTGTACGATCCGATGTCATTTACGCAGAAATAACAGTCACTAATGTGATCTCGAGGCTCTCGCCAAACTGCTGGTATACTGAAGGGTGGTACTGAAGGGTTCTACCTTTTTTGAATGATCCAATGAGGCAGCGATAGCAATACGAACAGCATTGATCTGGAGTCCCGGATTTCTCCAAATTTGTCATTGAGTAACCGAAGCATTTCTCATACCCTTTCTTCACAAGTTCTCTGATGTTTCTCCTCTGCGACTCAGTGGCAAATTTTGCGCAAACTTAATCAAAGAAAACTCCAAGGACTGTTGGAAATATCAAATTTGTGCTTTTGTTTGACAAATGAAATATAGGAAACTGTGAAATGAAGCTCGAAATTGCATATTGGAATGCATAGTTTTTGTTCATTATGAAAAATTCTAATGAAAATGGTAAGACAAAGGGGTGATTTAAGATATACTTGAACTCAAAGGTGAAGTTGCGTGAGCAATCTAAACCTTTAACGAAAATAGGGAAATTACTGAAAGATTTTTGTCTATTCATCTTATTTCTTAAGAAAAAAGCCATTGCAAAAATGTATCTGTTCTTCATAAATGAGCAATAGAAATATCATTAATAATTTTTCACTCTGGCAAAAAATAAAATGATGAGGAGCATTTCGTTCAAAAGATTTATTAAGCTACAGCGAAAGTCATTCTCCAGTGTGTCCATGAATCACTCATTACAATTATCATCTATTGAAAATGGTGGAGTTAATCGCTCCTGGCTGGCTTTCTTGTTTCTTTCACCTTCCGTCTTCGTTACTTCTTTTTTCTACTATTATCTCTCAGATTGATTCTCCATTTAGTATTAGATTTTTCAGCCGAGACACGCAGATACAATATATTCATTCCCTCCCAACGAAAATCGCTGTATTGAATGAATGCAATATATTTAAATGGTAAATGTTGAATTAAATTAAACTGAAAATTATTACTTACAAATGGACGCGTAAATCACCATCACAAACTCATCATATTCATCCTGGGTGTGAGATGGATATTCCACAGGTATCAACTCTGAGTCCAACATATTTAACATCGTTATCAATAATATCGACATGTCTAGCTATAATTATTCTGTTATTCATCAAGACTCTGTACCCTACATCTGTATACCCCAGTAATACACCACGCTGTGCTTTATCGTCCCATTTTTAATGTCTTAATGCTTCAGGTGTCCTAACGAATACTCGATTTCCATACAAACGCAAATATTTCACATCAGGCTTCTGTCCAAAAAATATTTCATAAGGGGATTTTCATTCAACAATGTTAGCAAGAGTTCTATTTCTCACATAACTGGCTGCTCTGATTATTTCTGGCCAGTACTTTATGTCTACTTTAGCTTCTTTTAATAAACATCTTCCTGAATCCATCTTAAAATCTTTAAAATCGTTAAATCTTTCGGCTACACCATTTAACTCATGGACGTGAGGTGGACATGTTTCAATCTGTATTCCCTTCTTTCTAGCAAACTCAAAAACTTTTCGATTCAAATACTCAGTTCCATTGTCGCACCTAAGAATCTTTACTTTCTTATCAGTCTTATTTTCAACAAGATTTACGAATTCGACTGTAACGTGACATTTTCGTATGGGGGTTAAAAATGCCTATTACCTTCGCCCTTCTTCCCCTTCATCTAGTCAAACTCAAAAATACAAAAATCTATGGGCGCCAGGTAATTTTTAGCCGGAATTACCAAACCGCATAATTCTACAAAACCAATTCTAATTGATTTCAAAACCTCAAAAATTTACACAAAAGGGGAGAAAACTAGATTTCTGGGGAAAAGTAACGGTCCCTGGTTCGCCCAGTGTGCTAGGTTGTGGAGAGAGGGGTGGATTTCAGGTGGAGACGGGTATTGGGTGGTTACAACTACAAAAAAAGAGAAGAAATCGGTATTGTCCTTACTTGTTTCACTATTGAAATTAGTCAATCACCAATTTTTCAAAAAAAGATATGTCAATTCNCTATTGAAATTAGTCAATCACCAATTTTTCAAAAAAAGATATTTCAATTCGCTCTTAAAAAAAAAATATATATATATATAAAAAAAGGAAAAAATCTACCATTAATAGCTAACAATACTGATAATAATAATAATCATAATATTAATTCCGCACTCTGACAGGAATGAGTCTAATCTAACAAAAAGATTCAAAGAAATTAATATCACCGATAAATACCTCAAATATCCCGAAATAAACATTTGGGGAGAGTAGAAATACACGCTAATCCCTAAATACTCGAGAATTCCGAGAATTGGGGGGAAAGGTATGCGAGCGACAATGGGAGCGAGAGAGAGGAGAACGTATTCAATCATCGATTTTTCGTACCAGCCAAAACGGCTGAAATTCCGTAAGACTCAACTTGCCATAACTTGGAAATGGCAGAGTCAAAAATTACGGATCCTGAGACAAAATGTCCGGAAGAATCTACCGAAGATAACAATACCAAAAAAATAATTTTTCCTTAACAATTAGCCGCTCCAGGTTCATTAATCCCCGAGCGGAATTCTAAACGCTAAAAGGCTCGCGTGAAGCGAGAATAGCCACGTGTAAACGTGGATGAGTATCTGAGGGGGAGTCGAGAGTCGGGGGGAATTCCCCCTCGAGAAACTCGGCGTACACGCCAGCGAGAATGGGCTGGAAATCTATAAGGACCAAAAATTGAATATCCGGAAATCGGCAGAGCGAATTTGCGGAAACCCTGAGATAAATTACTCAGGGAAGCCCCCCGAACACATTGACCCACAAACTTTAATTTTAATTAACTATCTACGCGAACCAACTCAATTCAAATACGAGTGGAATTTCTTACGCGCAAAAGCCCACGTATAACGGGGATGGACGCACTCTGGCAATTAAACGGGAGTAATTATCCCCTTGAATAACCCATCAAAAATAACGAAAACCACCCAATCATGAGTGAAAAAGGGGGGAAAATCGGCACCTCACAATTTGGATTAAGGGTCACAATCACCGGAATAAAATGCGACGTACGAGGCTGAAGACCCCGTACTCGAATAACGAAAAGCCGAAATGAATTCGGAAAAATACATAACCGAACTAAAAACTCACTTTGGGTTTCTTACCCCTCTTTGGGGTGTTCTTCGCCATCGTATAGATCCACTTATCCAAATATGTGCACATAATTCCTAATATAGGCACTGTACTGGCACTAGTTCTGGTGGGATCAAGGGCCAACGCCGAACTCATGAGCGTCTCGGGACACTTCAGAGCACGGAATTCATTGCTCAATCACCCGAATGTTGATTGTTGCGGACACGCCCCTCGAAGGTGCGAATCTAACGACAATTAATCGCGGCTCTCACGACCTGACGCGATTATTCAAATCTCACTTAACTCTTCTCTAATTACCTAACACAAAACTAGTTCCTTTTTATTCATTGTTACGCGAGACTAGGCCGAACTGATTATCGTTCGGATAATTACGAAGGGTCTTTGGCGCTTCCCACGGATCGGATCTCCGGGATTTTCGGGGTTAAAAGACAAGTTACCGGCACTTGTTATAACTTTACTACTAATTTCTGCTCAACTCGTTTCTCTCATCAAAAACCCAAAGGCAACCTGGCAATTCGTTGGAGACGATGGTTGCACTCGCTCCGAACGACCTTCCACCCAAAACATAAACGTAACCAATTAACCCCTGAAAATCCAACGAAATTGGAGCGCCGGCATTTCAGCCGGACCTATTCGATTACCCGCAAGATTAACAATAGGGTGAACCCCATAAAAAGAACCGGATGACTCTATAATGTTGACCCTTCTTCACGATAATTTTTCTGGGCCCTCAAAGACGCGTAATTACTAGTCCTTACTAATAAACGGAACCGATAACGTTAACCGAAAATAAGCCACTTGGAAGTGGATAAGGAGCTCTCACTCTCTCGCTCTTGGATTCTTACTCACGGATTTTAATTCAACGTTGTAGGAGTCTCGCTGTTTACAGATCATTCTTAGTGTTCCTAACGAACATCCCCACATGTTCGTTACACGACTAAACAATCATAAACATCTGCTTTAGATTTAATAGTAAAAATTTTGGCTAATTTACTGTAGTCGTCAATGAATGATACAAAATATTTCTCACCAGTATACCCAACTGTGGAATGTGGTCCATGAACATCAGTGGTCCATGAACAACAGTGTGAATAATTTCCAGTGTTTCTTTAGCTCGTCTCCTGTTGTTCTCGAATGGAATATTGTGCATTTTTGATTCCATACATGTGACACATTTCATCTGATCTTTCTCGAGATTTGTGGGCATACCAATTAATAATTCGTGTTTACTCAAAGTGTTCAAGTAATCAAAATTTACGTGACCTAGTGTTCTATGCCATTTCTCTTTCAAAGATATTTTCTCCCTGTTATCGTTTACAATTTGACTGCTGTTGATTTCTGTAATTTTATCACGTTCTTTCTGAAAACTTGTTATTCGATAAATATCACTTATTTTCTTAGCAACTGCAATTAATTCATTTTGTCGATTAAAAATTTTGGCAATATCATCATGTGAAATCATTTTATTATTATCAGTGATTTTAGCGTAATTCATTAGATTTTGTTTCATTTCTTTAACGTAAAAGACATTTCTGATTGTGACTTCGAACTCTTTATTCTCGACTTTGAAAACTATGTAAATCTTTCCTATTTTTGTGGCTTTCATACTTCTATCGTCACCCAATTTGACATCAACCGAATTTTTAAGATTAATACTTTCATCAAAAAATTCATCATCATTAACTATGTGATCTGTACATCCACTATCCAAGATCCAATCTATCTCACCTGTCTTTTTCTTCACGGACTTACTGATCTCACGGACACGACTGTTTTGTTCACCTGAGTTACAAAAACATTTGAAAAATGCTCAGATTTATTTTCTTGATGCTGGTAATTCGATGCTGTGTTCTCTTGTCCTCTGTAATGGCCTCTGGAATTTCCTCTGCTTCCGTAGTTTCCCCTGTTACCTCCATAGTTGCCTCTGTTGCCTGCGTAGTTGCCTCTGTTACCTCCATAGCTACCACCATAATTACCACCTCTGAAGCTGTTTCCTCGTGCAAACGAATTTCCTCCACCTCGTGAAGATCCGTGGCTTTGTCTTCCTCTATTTTGACAATTTCTCTGTATGTGTCCAGGTTTCCCACAAGCGTAACACGTTTGATCATGCATCTGGGTGTTGAAAGCACTTGAATTCGTAGAAACTCCATCGTTCCCATAAAAACTTCTCTCCTTCATGGTATTTATCCTTATTTTACTCTTCACATACTCAACAGTTCGTTCGTCTGCTGGTAATACGTCCATTATATCACCAATGTAGCTGTAAGATGATGGGAGGGCCTTCAACATGTAGTTTATCATTTCTTGCTCACTCACTGTAGCACCTGCATCTTTTAGTTCGTTCACTGCTCTTTCAAACTCATTGAAAAAATCATCAAGCGCTGAATAGTTTTTCAATCTGATGTTCTCTAGGTCATTTCGCTTTACAATCTGTAGTGCTGTGGACTGTTTTAAATACATCTGGTCGAATTTCTTAATCATCTCGTAGGCCGATGGAAGAGGTTTGATGTAATCCATTTGTTTTGTAATGATTTTTCTTTGGCCTCAACAAATACTCAATAAACCCTAACCTAGAAGTCTCGATTATCCAAACACGGCCAACTCATTACCTTCGTTCTCGTAATCCGACAAGTCTGAAACGCCAAAAGCCCTAACGCTAAAACTGGACTCCGGGAACAATCAGCAGCTCATCCAATCCTTACTTCGTGTATTTAGGGCGCCAGCCGAATTTTAGCAACGCGGAATCGACAAACCGCAACCGGAACCGTATTTTCTTAAAAACTAAATACTGATTGTCCCCGAAAATCCACTAATGACAAGAAACATATCGCAAACCATACGCAGAAATGTGGATTACGAGGGTACGGGATTTACTCGGCTGCTCAGTGTGCGGGTCGCGGAGAGAGGGGTGGATTCGTGGACGAGAACATCAATTAACAAAGCCAATCATCGATCGAGAAACCAATAAACCAATGTCTTAAATTCTAAACGGGATAGGCAAGGTCGATATTGAATAATAAACATAATTGTTCTGACGTGTTTCGCTATTGCCGATATTAATACAAAATCGTAAATTCGTACAAATACAAAATTACATCAATGTGACTCAAAATAATTTTAAATACTCTGAAATGATCCATTCAATTCCAAAAGACTCGAAAGATGCGAATAATAATTTTAAGTATGAAAAGGAAAGCGATCCCAATCCAAAGCTGATCGAAAGAAGCAAAAGTATTGTCCACGAGGGGAACACGAATCCGAGAGAGAGAGACTATAGGAAGGTAGCGTACGTGCGAGAGAGAACGGAGGAGGTAGATACGCGAAATAAAAAAAAAGAGAGTTCACGAAAAGGTATTAATTTTTCTCTTATTTTTCGACTGTAATTAATCGAATTCCGAATTCTAGAGCGGCTTTGTAATGGTTTCCCTAACTCTTGCGCCATTTGAAACGCATTAAAATCGGGAATCTCATTCACCGAAAAGGTAGCAAAAATGAGCTAGGGAGCTTGAATCAGCCACGTGGCTGATTTACCGGAAAGGAGCATTTCTAACCCGGAAATGGAGGTTTTCTCCATGAAAATAGGTAGCTTACGGTCTCCAATAATTTCCAAAATAATAGGTAGCTTATTCATGAACGTAAGAGAGCTTAGATAATTTTATTGTTCTGGATTCCAACCATAAAGTAAAGATAACTAAAAGATAGCGTCCCCATGCCCAACCGGAATCCAAAACTCAACGAACGCTAGAGAGCATTAAAACGCAAAAAAAAGGTAGCATCATTTTTCCTCCAGAACTCTTGTGAGTCGGAGAAATATAAAGAAATAGGTAGCATAGAATAATTACGTAGAGAGAGCGAGAAAAGGTAGCAAGCAAAAAGGTAGCAATGAAGTAGGTAGCGAATGGCATCAATCGCCGTAGCGAGACGCATAAAGCCTGAATTTTTGCATAAACGTTATGGTAGGTAGCATTATTAATATTTTGATTTATTCAGGTAGCCTAATTATTAACTAGATAATTTCAGGTAGCTTCCAGGGAGCATTTGGGTTTGTTTGAAGGATTTCCTACCCTTCAAACCATGAGTATCGGTGTTGGCGTCATTCCGAGAGGTAGCGACGCCATTCCGCGTGGTCCAACTGCTTTACCGAAAAACCGCACTATTTCACTTTTAATCACTCCTAAATAAGTACACGAGTACTTACCATGGTCTGGAGCGTTGATTTTGGCTGAATTTGGATCACGGGGCCTCGATAATTACCTCGAAAGAGAACTGGTTCAGGGAGCTAGATCGACTCGTACCTCACTCTTAGTCGTCCGGGTGGATACTCTAATGGCGACTATCGCGTGTGTCCGCTCGGGCCTGTTGCATAGTGGTGGGGCGTCTGGGGGAGACTAGCCCCGTACGGTGCTGACTCGAGTGCCGGAGACGCGAACTATCGATTCCCGGGGTAATTGTGCGCGAAATATTTAAAGATTTAAATTTAAATTTTCCTAGAATTGATTCTGATTATTTTAACTGAACAAAACTGAAATTACTTGAACTCAACGTGAAACTGAGATGGCTGAGCGGATCTTCACTCCATCTACGATCGGAATAAGGTAGCTTATCTACAGAGGGCACTCTCCGGAGAGGAATTAGGACTTTACCAACGAAAACTCAAACGCAAACTTAACTAAACTAAAAGCCCAATGGCGATCCGTTTCGACGACTGGGCAATCGTCTCCACGGCCTTCCAACTGAAAGCCCTAACACTCTCGCTCAAGGGAGCGCAAGCATTTCAACTCGACCTATGTACTCACTCTATCGACAAACCAAAAAGGGTTACGGGAAACACTGGGTAGCACATTATCTTGGCCAAATATTCCACGGTGATATCCTGATCCTTAACCGAATTTACGTAGGGAAATCTCAAAATTACTAAACTTTAACTCAACAAAAATGACTCGAAAAAAAAAAAAATCTGCAAAATATCTGGTTTATTTAATGAAGTTATTTAATGAATATTATTCTCAAAATTTAGGGAATCGATTCACGCGATAGGTAACCAATTTAGGTAGTTTTCCGAACTTAAGGTAGCTCTGAAGTAGAGTTAAGGTAGCAGGTAGCTCTAATTCTCCGTATAGATTTTTATCACGACAAAAAGGTAACGGTTTATAAAATCTCTCTCTCTCTCTCTCTCTCTCTCTCTCTCTCTCTCTCTCTCTCTCTCTTTCTATACATAAATACCCTGGAGTTCCGCAGGTGACGAATTCGCTTGGAATTTCGTCACAGTTTATTTGTAACTGTCCCAAAAATGTAATTTGTAGCTTTAGAATCATCCTCCAACCATTTTTCATGATTATCTTTGTGAGCTCTCTCAGTTATTTCAGCTCGTTCAACCACTTTTAGACATTTCTTCAGCTTCAAAAACATAAAAATCCGAGGTTTCCAACTTGCATACTCTGCACCGTCGAAGGTTGGAATGTGTACGTAATCAGATTTCTCAGACGCCATTTTCTCAACTGCTCGCGCTTCACTTTGCTTTAGGACGGTTTCAACTTCCTCCGGTTTTTCTGATTTCTCTGGACTCTTATCACTTTCACTGCTCATATCCACTCAGCCTAACCACGCTCTGCTATCATGTTGATATAATTCTATACTCGGAGACAAATTAAGAACAATAGTAACTTTATTTATATAAATGAATAAACTTTTCAACACCGCACGCAGCTTCTCTTATATCTCGTAGACGCCAACTGGCCCAAGTGATACAAGAGCATTAAATTCTTGAATACAACTTTCGACAAATAGCACTCCTGTCAAGTTCCAAACATAAACCATAACCTCACAAAATATCTTCATCTGCGTAGTATGGATAGAGATATGACGAGAAAAAATTCAAATTTTCGGTGAGAGAAAAAAAAATAGAACACGGTTTGATTCTTCGTTTTACTCTAATAAATTATTTCAAGTGAGAAAAACTGATTCTCGTGATTCTCCATAACAACATGACAACCAACGTTTAAACGCACTGGTGGCAACACTTCGAGGTTGAATGTGAGGCCGAGTTGACTCAGCGCTGCCAACGTTGTAACTTGATTCTCACACTTTATAATGTGACTCGCGAGAACGTGAATCAAACCCGTTGCTATGTGCGTATCTTTCTTACTGTTAATAAAAAAAATACAATAGTTATACAGTTGAAAAGCTCATAGGCGATTTATATAATGTAACTAAGGACACTTTTCTGAATCGTCGCCCCGTTTTTCTTATACCGAATGAAAATAATTGAAGGGTAGTGGGGGGGGGAAGTTCGGTCGTGTATAGATACGCGGTGCACTCGGCTTGAGGTGTTGGACAATTGATATCAAAACTTTTTCTTGGCCCACACACTATCGCATATCTCAATCTATCGGGCCCTATTGGTCTATTCATTTTGTGAAGGGGAGTAAAGTACATAAACAGAAAATTGCGATTTTCAATCGATAACAACCCTTTCACTTTGCCCCATTTTCGCTTGCAGATATCTGTCCACTTGCGTGTATAGTATGTGAGTATATTTCCGCACATATTCCAGTATCATTTTTCAAACTAAAAACTATCAAGTTTAGTTGAGTGTTGAAAAAATAATGAGAATCGTGTAACGTCCCCAGTTGTCTCCAAGAACGAATACACGGAGAGCAATATTCAATAAAAATTACGTATCGTCACGGAATTTTTTCAGAGCGTTCCGTAATTTTTATCTGAATCGCCTGTGAAAAATTACGATACTGTCACTTCAATTTTCCGAATCGATTTCGTAATCGGTGAGCGAACTGTAAGTTCCGTAATTTTTGCTGAACATTTCTCTCCGTGTAGAAGAATCCAATTGTGATGAAAAGAATGGCTCAATAGAAACGATTTCTTACTTTTTTATCCCTCAATATTTGATTATCGATAACTTGATTCGTGTTTCATAAACCAAATAGTTACTGGGAACCATTTAAAACGTTCGGAAATTTCGTAATAATTTCGGATATCCGTATTTTCTAAGTGGTTTTCGTGAAGAATCAGTCCCGTGAGTTGTGCCAGAAGGTCGTATAAACTATTTCCTGGATTTTCCGGGAAATTTGAGCCAAAGGGTCGTATAAATACGGCCTGTGAGAGTAGAAAATCTCCGTGTTTCAAATGATTCTGAATCATCATAGCAAAACTTTTCGAGCAATTTTTTTGGCCTATTCAAAAGGAATTTGGAGATTTTTTTTCTGAACTAAAAGGCCATATTCCTAGTTTTCAAGGGATTGATAAATATTCACGTTTCAAATGGTTCTAAATCATATGGGCAGAACTTTTTGAGTCCATTTTTCAATTCAACCGGAAGTGAAGTTGAATGATTGACCCACAGTTGTATACGAGTGATCCCTTCAATTATTGTTCTGGTTTCGTATTATGAAATTTTCAATTTTGTCGAGGCTTTTCGGATAGTTTTCTCAACATTAAAAAAATCAAAAAGTAATCTCAATACTTCTTCAAATTATCTCAGAAAAAGCCGTTTCTTTTTTATGTTTGTAATGAACTCTGCCTTTTTTTGGAATGACAAATATTTGTTCTCTCACCAAACATCTTCATTTGCGAAGAGACTATTCGTTACTACTATTCGTTAGAATTTCGGAAAGAAAAACATGAAAAAAATGACGAAAGTAGAAAAATGCAAGAAAAGAATGAGAAAAATGAATATTTCACCATCGGCATTTCAGATTTTTTTTTCTTTCTAGAACTGACTTTTTTCTGGAAAGTATCTAAAAAGCAATGTGAGACTCCGCTCCGTTCTATCTAAAAATAGTTTTTTTCCTATTTTTCCTTCGTTTTGCCATTTTTTTTCATTAGAAATTTTTGTTCTCCTTCCAAATGTCTGTATTTGCGAAGATCTTCGAAGAAGATCTGCGATTCTTTAGAATTTTGGAAAGAAAAGCATAAAAAGCTTCAAAATTTTGATTTTGTTTAGCATTCGAAATAATTAAAAAATAGGGGTCCACCATATCCGATCCAGAAATTTTAATTTTTTCATTTTTGTCTCCATTCTTCTTTTGTTGCAATTTTTCACTTCCTGATAAGGGAGTTATTTTTAGAAATTCTGAAAAATAGTATATTTCTTTGGAAATAAAAAATTTTAAAAAGGGGGAAATTTTTTACGCTTACGTAAAAAGAGTCACATGACTGAGAACAAAAATATATCTGCCATGAAGTGAGGGAAGTGAATAAAACGCGGAATGGTCAATTTATTTGATGATTTTTGGACTCTTCCCGATGGTATGGGTATTGATATTGGTATTGAAAGGTTTATTAACTATACATTATGTTGTACAATGATGCTGACGCCCATTAATGGTCCAGCTACACTGATATTGTGACAAGTTTACAAAAACGCCCTAAAGGGCACCGCTCTAAGCAGACAGTATAAGTTAATATTAAAATATTACTAATTAAAGCCCCATTATAAGAAGAAGCACAATATTTGCACTGAACTTGCTACTGCGTACATTTGTTGATAGCTCTCAACAAACATATATAAGTATATGAATATATGTGTGAAGATGTGTAGACAGGTAGATGAATGATGATGTGTACGTAAAGTGCCCTAGTGCAGTCGAGCACGTAGAGGTAAACCCCCCATTCGCAAGAGTTCAGGTAGTGAAACCTTGAAAGACTGCAAGGAAGGAAGATCACGTGTTTCTGACGGAATAGCATTCCAAAAATAGGCCGCTGATACGTGAAACGAGTGCCTCAGGGTCTCCGTGCCGAATCGAGGGATGTGAAGGGAGAATTTCCTACGTGCCTCACACGCCAACCAACCTAGACTCTCGCGATGAGGGGTGATGTGCTCATCCTTCCGCACTCCTGAGATGTATCTAATGCCCATGTTGATAAGCCGCTGGAGCACGAGATTAAGCTCATCCGACAGACCATTATACACGAGGCAGCAGTAATCCACTATAGGGAACACCAGTGCCTCCACAAGGTGCTTACGAAATTCATAGGTGGTACTTGCCCGGAAAGAGCGCAGCCTGTACATCACCGAGTGTACCCTTTGCGAGACAGTCAGCACATAATTGCGCCAAGACACTTTGCTATCAAGGACCACACCAAGATTGCGAACAGAGGAGACGAGAGGGACAAAGGAATCACCAATGGTGACTCCCGCGCCACCCATTGCATAAACCCTATTCACAAAGGCTTGAGATTCACAGATGGTAGCCTTAGTCTTGGTCACGTTCACGCGCAATCTGTTCGCAGTTGCCCAGCGAGAGACATGGCTGGCAGAAGCATTCATGATCTCAAGAGCTGAGTTCAGCTGCTTATCCTCAAATTAGTAATAGACCTAAAGGTCGTTAGCATGCACAAATTGGCATACCCCAGATAGCAGCCCCAGTGCCACATCATTGATCATTAATAAGAAAAGCAGGGGGCCCAGAACAGACCCCTGAGGTACTCCCTTATTCAGAGAGCGAAAGGAGGACAAACCCCCTTGACCATCAAGGACCGCCTGAGACAGATCTGACAAATATGAGGCTAACCATCTGAGAGAAGAGCATGCAAACCCATGACCCCTCAGTTTCTCCAAAAGCTGAACATGGCACACAGTATTAAAGGCCTTACTAAAGTCAAACAGTAAGAAAAACATCAGCTGCCTCTTGTCGATAGCAAGACGTATATCGTCATTAAGCCTCAGAAGTGCCGTCTGCGTGCCATTTCCAGTACGAAACCCAGTCTGAAAGGGATTTAGGATCGAGCGGCGAGCAAGGTAGTCACGGATTCGAAGAGAAGCTAGCCTTTCCAGGACCTTCGACAGAAAGCATAGAAGTGCAATCGGCCGAAAATCATTCACCGTAAATGGATTCTTAACCTTGTCGAGCGCCACGATCTACGAGCCCTTCCATTGGGTTGGAAAGCAGGAAGAAATAAAAGACTCATTAAAGAGCTTCACCAAAAGAGGAGAGAGAAAATGCAGGGCAGCCTTCACCACAGACAATGGGACTCCATCAGTACCACGAGCAGCAGTAGAGAAGTACCCCATAGCCGCCATCATCTCATCCGAAGTCACAGCCGTAAACACGAAGGAGCCCACAGCCGAGGGTCCATCCATTAAAGTGGCAAGGAAGTCCTCAACCAAAGGCTCGTCCGCGCCAAAGGATACTCCGGAGAAGTGCTCATTAAGTTCCTCCGGATGGAAGTCAGATGTGCGACCTACCGATGGCAGAATACCCAAGTGACGAAGCTCCTTCCAGATCTGCGCAGGATCATTAAGAGGTTCGAGCCTCGCTCGGTAGTAGGCTAGTCGCACTCCATCTATTTCATGATGCGCACGATCCCTAGCCTCACGATACTCAAGCAAAGCTCTACGAGATCTAGTGCGCCTAAATGCTCTATATCGAAAGTCTCGTTCCCTGATGAGCTCATCCTGACGGCTCGTGAACCAGGGCTTACGTTCCCGCGATCCCTTTACCGTTTTGACAGGTACAGCCGCAGTAATAGCTCCACTGAGATTGGAACTAAGGCACATCACCATATCACGCAGGGAAGAGGTGTCAGGTGCCAGACCAGTTACACCCCGACAGGTACTCATTTAGCTTGATGGGATCACGGGACCCGAAGTCCTTATAAGTTATGTCATTGGCCGGAGTGTCTTTAGGAAATACAACTTTTACTGTGGCCATGATAAGATCATGACCGTCAACGAAAAAAGAATCAGTTTTCCAGAACGATACTAGCGTGTCGTCCTGATCGATAAGACACGCATTAAGCCAAGTGTCACAACTTGTAGTATGGTGTGTAGCACCATGGGGGACTAAAAACAATGAGTACTCAGCTATTAGAGATCTGATGAAGGTAGCATCGTCACTCTGGGACAGCTGATCAGTATTGAAATCGCCAAGAATGATTTTGGTGTTATATTCGTGGAGGTCAGCATTGAGAAATGGAATGAGGTCGCTGCCAGATACGAACGGTGCATGTGGTGGTCTGTAAACAGCCCTCCAAACCCCGGAAGAGATCCAGGATGAGCGATCTCACAGAAGAGAAACTCGGGAAGACCCGGCTCAGAAGTCCACTCAGCCTGAGTCAAAGCCAACACTCTCACCCCAAGGCGCTCCCTGATAAACAAGGTAACCACCGCCGCGCGAGTGCCTGTCATGCCGGAAGAGTTGGTAGCCTTCTAGAGAGACAACTTCATCATCAACAAGGGGACAAAGTTTAGTCTCAGACATAGCGATTACAGGGATGGAAAGATGAGAGACCAGCAAGTGCCTAACACGATCAATATGAGCTCTGAGTGAGTTGACATTGAGGTGCCAGAAACACAGCCCATCACCGTTCAGCCGCCGCTAGGGCTTCACGCGAGACGAGATGAGACGAGACTTTGGAAAATCTCGTCTCGGTCTCGGAAATTTTACGAATTTTACGTCTCGTCTCGATCTCGTCTCGGTCTCGTTTTACGCAGTCTCGTTCCGTCTCGTCTCGTCTCGTAAGTCTCGTTAAAGTCTCGACATACTTTTCCAATTCTTTTTTTTTCATCTTTCCAAATAATATAAATAATAATTAAATTTTTGGATTTTGCGAGGGTATCAATTATTGAAAGCAACACATGTTATTTTTTACCTTTCATATTTATTCCTTACATTATCAATGGCATTTCTAGGTAATTACAAAGAGAAGTTATATGAGAGTTTTTTGTTTCATTTTATGAGATGCCAGTCAGTATCCCGCCTTTACCCACGAGTTAAGATATAATAGTGCCCTTATAGATTCATCGTTCATTGAAGTTCTATTTTTCGTTACTATTTGCCCCGCCGATGAAAATAATCATTCAACAGATACAGAAGTTGCCATAATCGAGAATAAGTCCCTTGCCATGCGTGCTAATGTAGGGAAACTTGTTTCGTGTACTTTCCACCATTCCAAAATATCCTGATTCCTGTCTGCTCTCTTCATGGTCAAGTATTGGTCCTTTTCTTCCTTCCAGTCTTTTGTAGTAGAAGGAATTTCGTAGAGTGAGGTAATGTCAAGCACATTACTGGTAATACTTCCAGCCTCGCCACTTTCCTTCACTCCATTCATGTCACTAGAATTGTCATCACCCGTGCGTGCATCAGCGCAACGCTTAAACATTGCTTCGAAACAATCGATCGATTCCTTCTTCATCTCAAGACCCCAAGATGTTAGTTCGAATGTCTTGACTTTGTGGCGTGGATCCAAAACGAGTGCAGCACAATATACCCTATTTTGTTTTATAGTAATGTTTTAACATTTTATCTCTTGCTGCTTGAAATGCAAGCAGTAAAATTTCGTCAACTGTAGATCTTTCTGTTTTGGTGTCCAAGGCCGATACAGTTTTTTCAATTTTATTCAGCAACGTATTGAAAGCTACGATAACCAGAGGTAGTGTAACGTATTTGTCTCCTCCGAGTAGTTTGGACACCTGCTTGAAATCTTTTAGAAAAATGTGAATTCGCTGTATTAATTCCCATTCTTCTTCACTGAGCTGAAACTTTGAGACCTCGTGTTTTTTGTCGTTAGCCCATAATAGTATTAATGCTGGTTTAAGACTCAATCCCACCTCCATCATATTATGTGTACTGTCCCATCCTGTGCGCACATCCAGAATTGGTTTAATATATTTAATTTTAGTGAGGCTGCAGCAATCTTTTAGATCATTCTGGATTTGCTCAGATAGTCGAATTTTTATGAACGTTTGCCGGAGGTTCATAATTACTGTCGAAGGTTTTAATTCGGAAAGGACTCGTTCTGTATACTCTTCATGATCATATATAACCTCAGCTGTAATGTCTTCGTTTTCGCTCTCTTCATCCATTGTACAGTTAAACTCTCGGAGTAAACATTCATCCTGATTATCCGTTTCCTCCACCTTTAGTAACTTCAGTGTATCTTGAACTCCAAGATTTAGAATATGTGCGAAACATCGAAAATGTTGATTGATGTTGTCAAATGATCCATCGTTTTTTTTTCATTGTTTCACTCAATTCCGTCATGAAGGTGCTATTGGCAGAGGCATTATCGACTGTAATGCCCTGAATTTTTCCCTGAAGTTGGTATGATTCGATACAATTGAAAAATTTCTCTGCAAGGGCTGTATCTGTATGCTGACCCTGGGAAGGCAAAAAATCTAAAGCTATTGAGTGAATTGTCCACTTATCGCCAATAAAATGCACAGTAATTCCGTAGTACGACCGACCATTGAAGCTAGTCCAACCATCCACAGTGGAAGCCACTTTCGATGAATTGTTTTGTAACAAATCCTTGATAAATTTTTGTTTTCTTCCATATTCTCGCAGCACCATATCTCGAGCGGCATTTCGGCGAGGCATCTCGACGTTGGGATTCAAGAATTGAAAATAATGTCGGATTCGATCATCATCAAAAAAGTTGAAGGGTAGTTTTTTGTACGCCAAAAAGTTAACAGTTTCTTCCTCAAATTTTCCGGCCGAGAATTTTCTCTGAAAATCGACAAAAAATTGAAAAAAAAATTAATTGATTGAATTTACAAGAGAAAAATATTTCAGTGACAATAAAAGATTCAAACTATTAAATAATTTTTCTTAATAACTATTGAATAATTAATTTACCTGTGAGTTCATTTCGACAAGTGTCTTCTGACCAGGCGGTAATGTCGATGGTTCCGCTGTAACAAAAGCCACACAATAGATTTTGTAATGTGACAGTTTCAAATGATTTTTCATTCCAGATGTGTTTCCATCTGTTCGCTTGAGCACTTTTTTAATGTTCGTTTTCTTGCCCTCTCTGCACACTGCAATTTGTTCCTTTCCACGATCAACAAATTCAAACCACTGTATAAATTTTGAGGCTGATGCTTTGGATGCCATTGCGACTGATAGCCCTGGGTCGTCAGGTTCATTAGAACGTCATCTTTTCGGCGCACTCTCTAAAGCACGATTCGTATCATCTGTCATTTTTAAAAATCGATCGAGGTTTTAAAGAAGTTCTCACAAAACTACTGAACTAATAATTTCTTGGTCATAAACACCAAAATTTTGCTTCCGTTTTTATTGATCACACACCGTTTGCAAAACGCACAGTCAATCGGTTTTATATCACACTGAACACTGAGATGAATATTTTCTCATCAAAAATTGAAGAAAGACTGACTAATAAAATCGTGCCTCCTTGGTTCACTCGCACCATTGATTATTTTTCATGGCGTTTGTAACGTCATTTATGTATAAACAATAGCAATAGCACCTGAGAAGCCATACATAAACTGAATACTGAGAAATATCCGTCAGCGTATGATAAGAATTAATTGATTCTTTTTGCTCACTCCAATATGAAGAAATAAACGTGAGCTCGAAGTATCCTTGACGTGTGTTCACGAAAGAATGAGAATAAATGGAATACTGTCCCAAAACTTCAGACTCTAAGATACTCCTTGGGGGTGTAAATGTAACAGAGGAAAGTATGTGAAAAAAAAGGTGACGAAATGCAAGGAGTAGAGAGAAGAAAACATAAAGTAGGCTGGGAGGAAACGGTCAGTCTATACGACTATCCTTCATTTACACGGAGCTCACGGCCTTATTATTGGGGAATAGTAACAAAGAAAGAAAATATTCCAGAAAACAAGAGTTCACACGATAACCCCTCACACCCAAGCTCTAAAAGAAAAAAAAAGCTCTGAAATGCCATAAAATTTGTCGACTCTATTGTGCACTCGCTAGGAGTGAGGTCTCGACACTTGGTTAACATGTGTTAGACTTTTCTCTGTTTTTCATTCGATGTCATACAAAATTTTTTTTATCTAAAGAAAATTCGGGCCAAAGTTATAAGCGAGACTCTCGTCGAGACCGAGATGAGATTCTCGGTTTTCGGTGGTCCCGCCTCGATCTCGTCTCAGCAACTGAGGATTAATATCATCTCGAGCTCGTCTCGGAAATCGAGACCAAACGAGACGAGACCGAGACTAGTCTCGGTCTCGCGTGAAGCCCTAGCCGCAGCGGAGAAGAATCAGATCCCACGCCACGACCAGCTCCAGATATTAGGGGATCCTCAGCGACTACAGGATGTTTATGATTGTTAGTAATGATAAATGCAGGTGAAACGGGAGGAACAGATGACGACAAGTTAGAAAATATGTTTAAGTGAAACGAGGTTAATGAATTTGATTCAGATGTTGATCTAGAGAACTCAGGAAGTTTTTTAAAAGCTCAGGCGAGGAGATTACCACCGGAGAGTCATCCTTCTTCTTCTTGACATACACTCTGCCATCCTTGATGAAGGTGGTAAATCCTTTTTACCTCGAGGCATTCTTGACGGATCGACGAAGACTGGAAAGGTCTGGTGGCAGAAACTTCTGAATGTTCACCAGGAATGCAGGCAAGGGTATGGCGACAACCGCATCACTTATCAGATCAGCATCCAGCGAAGAAGAATATACTTTACGTCGACAGGCTTTAGCTATTACAATGCTATTTGCGAGAGTACTCGATGACAGGGTTACCACCAGCTGCGGCGAATTAGGCGTTGTCGATATCGTAGGGCTAGCAGGTCCCGCAGAAGAAAAGTTTGCATCAGAACGAGGGAGTACCGATGAAACCCTACCCGAGCCCAGCTTATGAACATTAGTGATGTCGCTAGCAGTGATAAATGAAGAAACAAAGCGAAGGACTGCCAGGGCTAAGCGAGGCAGATCAGCTGTATCGTTGTAGACAAGGCCTGAAATTATTATATCAGGCGATGATCTTGCTCGTTCAGCATTGATTCTAGTTAATGACTCAGTGAGTTGTTTCACTGAGGTTTCAACCACCTTCACTCTGCTCCCCACGACGTTGGAGATTTCACCAGTCACGCCCCCAGATCTCAAGGTGTCCAAATCCATCCTGAGTGCTTTCTGAGCCGCCTCAATACCATCCACTCGACCCTCCAACCCACCAACTCTAACGTCCATGGTATTCACCTTCTCCACAAGGCCAGGAATAAGCTCAAGGGGGGATAATTTGGTACATGGTGTGAGCTACTTAGAGCCATACATAATCAAAAATTCAAAATTGTTTTTCAATTCGTCTAAAGCACAAAATTTTGCAAAAAATCCAGAATCAAAAACCTAAATGTAATGTCCGTGATAAAATTACAAAAAAAAACATTCTTTCTTTCGGTGTTGCCAATGTTGCAAAAAATCTTATACGAAATCTCAACAAAATTGAAATTTCGAAAATATAGAATCGGACCAATAATAGTCGGAATAAAAAAAATGTAAAAATTGATTTTTCTTTTTTACGCAATGTGTCTATGAATTCGACCAAAAGTTTTACTTTTTTTTCGTATGAAAAGTTTCTTTTCTAGTTACGGAAAAAACCGAAGATTGCAAATAGTTACTATCCCAGTTTTCATGGGAGGAAAAACACTTCAAAGGCAGAGAGACAACTCTCAACATCTACTGCCCCAAAAGATTTTAAGGCATCTGTTTGTCTTTGTATTTTCAAACATGAAATGAAATTATTCATTTGCAAAATTGAAATTACTAAAATCAACGAAAGTTGATTAAATTCATCAAGTATTAATTTTATCTTCGTTATCTAGAAACTAGAACCTAGAACCCTTGATAATTCAGATTCATCCCTGCTCGGATACTCTCGACAGTGGTGCTCATCGAATCGATGCTACATTCCCACTCGGAATACACTACTGAAGATACCACGAACATTAGTCACGTTTATTTCCCGGTGTGTCGTTCCCATTTCGTTCTTCTTCGGAACGTTCTCAATACTTTCGTTCTCGTTTTGTTCTTTTTCAAAAAGTTCCCGAAAGTTTCGTTCTCGTTTTATTCTCGCTGAGAACGTTCCCAACACTTTCGTTCTTAATTCATTCTTTTGCGAGAACGTTCGTCACTTTACGTTTCGTTCTTGGGAAGAACGAGAACGAAACAAGAACGCGTTCTCGGTTCCTGATAATATTCATATATTATGAAAATATTTCAGTCTCAGACTTTATGTTAATTCACTTTTTTTTGAGAGGAGCGACTGATATTTTGCACAGAATAGTTATATCTACCGACGAAAAATAGAAACCACAGTCAATTCTTGTATTTCTCTCACTAATGACGGCGAATTATAGACAGAACATCACCGAAAATTGATTCAACTAGTGAGCGTCGACTTATTGAAGATGACTATGCATCATGCCACTCGATTGTAAGATGTTTTTTCTATTCCATTTTGGAGCAGAGCGAAATACAGCATTCGACCATTGAGTTTCGACTCACCAATAATTTCGATATATTTTTCACATCCCCCCCCCAACAAAAATTCCACCAGTGAAATTCACAAATTGTCCTCCTCAATAGTCAAGTCGAAAAATGTCATGACATGCCGAATGACTTGGTCTCATGACTTGACTGAGCATCCATTGGTTCTCGGTCGAGAGGCGGAGCGCCAAATTTCAATTTGTCGTCATTCGTGAGCGCCTAATGTCTGCAAGTATGTCCACCATTCCGTGACTGCTGGAGACATACCCAATGACTTTGTCTTATGACGTGACCGAGCTTCCACTGGATCTCGGTCCAGAGGCGGAGCACCAAATTTCAAATTGTCGTCATTCGTGAGCGCCTAATGTCTACAAGTATGTCCACCATTCCGACACTGCTGGAGACATACTCAATGACTTTGTCTTATGACGTGACTGAGCTTCCACTGGATCGCGGTCCAGAGGCGGAGCACCAAATTCCAAATTGTCTTCATTCGTGAGCGTCTAATGTCTACAAGCATGTCCACCATTCCAAGACTGCTGAAAACGTGTCCAATCATTTTGTTTCTTGACTCAACTAAGCTACCATTAAAACGTGGAATTGCCTCCAGTTGGGAGCGCTTAATGTCTCCAAGCATTTCTACCATTTTGAGACTCCTGGAGTCATACATGAGTCCAATAACCCTGCCTCTTGACACGACTGAGCCTCTGAAAAACTTGACCACAGGTGGAGCACCAAAATTTTGGTTTGTCTTACTGAATAGCACCTAATTTGGGGAATTCACCGTATCCATATGCCTATGCCCCCTAAATTTTTTTCATCCACATTGGTTCCTTTCAAACCCTTCCTATTTTGTGAAAAAAAAAAAACATTTTTCTGAAATTTTCTCTCCAGTATCCGAAAGCACGTATAAAGCGCCTTATTATCCCCTAGATTTGATTTTTGTTAAATCGTTTTATCCCCACTTTTCTCGCTGACTCGATGCTCATATTTAAAAAACGCAGTTTTTTAAATTTTATTAGAGCACGAAAAAGAAAATTAGCACTAAAAAAGCGCCTCAATAGCGCCTAATTTTGCGTATATTTTGGTCCCGATTGGAGCACCTAGGACTGCCAACTTGACGGACCTGGTCCTAAGCAAACATTGTTCACCCTGGATGGAAACTCTCGACCCGAAAATAAGGACGATGAGGACTAACGAGAGGAACCAATTCCAAAAGGGCGCCAGTCCGTTTGACCTCCAACGGACAAGGTCACGCGTGTCCAGCTATGTACTCCCAAGCTAGAGCAGAAATGAAACGACGGAGCCGTGTGGGGACGAGCACTAAATGAATCGAATACTAGACACCATGTAACAATAATAACTAAACAAATATATATTATGATAAAAAATAATTTCCAAAATGTTATATAAACTAAAAAAAAAGAAATTGTCTTAGAATAATATTATTTCGATCCAAGAAAAATGACAAACCAAATTAATTATCGCAGGATGCGATACAACCAAAAACTATATCTAATTCCAAATTACAACATTTCATAACTCCAAAAAAAATGGATCATAAAAAAATGCCCAAGAAAATTACACAATCAAGGATCCTAAATATTCCCTACTATAATGAATATTTTAATATATGAAATACGCCAAACTAAATGGCATGGATGATGCAACGGACGTGAGGATCACCCGAACGCGACTATAAAGCGAGAGCCACGGACTCAAACAAAAATAAATTGCCAACAAAAACCCCTTATAAACGGAGATGGAACAAATGGAATAAACGAACTGATAACGTGCAATAATAACATAAAGCAATTAGGTCTAAGACCATTGAGTGCCGCATCCCAAAGGCGAAGGCTCGAATTCTAAAAACTCAAACGGTACCAAAATGGCGACCAGAGAATAGACCACGCGAGCACCCAAAAAAAAAATTATGCTCACCGCTTACTACGCGGGAATTTCCAGGGAAACTCGTCTGCATCCTCAGTATGGCGGCGAATCAGAAGGTGGCCGAAAAATCCAAGCACGACACTGAATACGACTTTCTTCCAATAATAATTGAACTTGAAGAGCGAAACAAAATTTAAAGTGCACAGAGCGACTTAAGATGGCTGAACTCCAGCGAAGAGTGATTCGTCGGGGCAATACATCACCCCGAGGAACCTCGAAATTCTCTCCTACCCCCACCCTAATCTACCGATCATATTGCCAATTAATTCACGTGGTGAATATTAATTTTAAAATAATTAAAAAATTATGGGTCCCAGAACGCTGGAACTTGCGCCTCTCGATCGGAGAATTGGATCCGCGTTGAACGTGGCAGGAGCCAACATAATCCGTCACTCCCTCGATGCTGCAGCATAAGTTTTTTATGTCGTGGCCTTGCGCCACAGAGCGATCGGTGAGGTGGTGGGGGTCCACACGTAGAGGCCTGAGTTACCTGCTGACGTGTGTTTAACGTCTCCCACGTGTACGTTGGTGTGAGTCTCCCAGGCTCGGTGTATGCGTGCTTGAAGGTGTGCCAACTCATCATCTGTCGACTTCGTAGCTCCCTCCCGATGCTCCGCTCCACTCCCCTCGTCACGAAGCTTACGCGAAACCCGCAGTGAGCGCAATAGCGTAAGAATTGAAGAGATAGGAAGAAGAAAAAGAGTAAATACAACATAATAGATCTTAAAATGTGGCCTTGGGTGATCCGACTCCTCGCTGGGGTTTAATTACGAATTTGCCCCCGAATGAACCGCGGTCAGTTCAGGCGAGGAACAATACATGATTTTTCTCATGCTACAATGTAGGTCCAAATTGTTATAGGAACTTTGGTGAAACAGGCATATGCTATTGACGCATGTGTGCCTACTGCCAGTGTCCAAAGTAAAGATCACTCAAAACAACGGTGTGTAACTCGACAAAAAAAAATCTCAAAAATATGAGACGAATTGTACCGTGTAATATAAATATTTTAGTCATGCAAGACGGAGTTTCAAGTATTTAAATTAATTAGTTAATTTTATATTGCAGTGAGAAGCTGACAAAATCTCCAATTTTCGGTGTCTGTAAAAGTCGGCAAACTTTAAACCGCTACCATACATACAAAAAATTCTTCAAAAAAAAATCGTTAATTTTTTCAGAGATTCCTTGAACTCTTCGGAAGCCAACGAGAATAGAAAAAACTCAGTATTGTAATAATTATTTATTTAATGAATAGAGATGTCAACTGTAGCTATTTCGTTGCAGAATTGTCGAACCGAGCTGAAAAAAACGATGTTTCTGTATTCATTGTATAACACATTCGGCCAATATGTGTTAAAGGAACAACCTCCGTTGATTTAAAAAAAATCGAGAAATTGAATTTTTAAAGAATGCTGTGAAAAGGGTCATGACTCGTTATGAGGTTTACGGGTGGGCTGAGCGCACGTCTCTTAAAATTGAATCCAAATGTGCGCCTTCCTACCTTTTTCAGGGACATCGACACCCAGTTATAGGCATTTGGGCTCTTAGGGTGCAAGCATTGAGTGTTCGTTCACAGATCGTTGGTTTAAAAAATATTGGCCGAATGTGTTATACATTGCATGCAGAATACATTTATTTTCAGTGCGGTTCGACGATCCGGCAAAGAGATAAGCGCAGTCAATATCTCTATTAATGAAATAAATAATCATTACAATATCAATTTTTTTTTCTCTCGTTGGCTTCCCACGGGTTCAAAGTCTCTGAAAAAAAAACAATTTTTTAACTTTTTGGTAAATTTTTGGTATTGTGACATATTTTGCCCCTCAGCGGACACGAGACAAAAATACGCAGCACTCGGCGACTAATCTTATAACCAAAAAGTTGGGCGCTAGTAAGTTTTCTCCCAAAACGCACAAAAATTAAAATTCGAATTCCACAGAATCAACCAACGACGGAACAGCTGTCGACAGCTCGCTATATCAACCGCGGAGGCGGTTGGGTCTCAAAATACTGCTCCGAAAACTTATTTTAAAATCTGAATCCGAATTATTTTGAAAACTGGGTTCCAATTTACCAAAGAAAAATCAGAAATGCGGGGTAACAGGTAAAATAATTCCAAGTCAAAAATTTAATTACAAATAAAATATAATAAAATAAACCCCGTCTTATTATCGATATTCTAAGCACTCAATCCTCAGAAGTGAAAGCCAAAAACAAGTTATAAAATAATAAATAAACAATCAAAGACTCAATCCAAGATAATTCCCTAGCCACGATATGTCAAACGGTAAAATCACTAGGAAATTATCAATGAGTCCAAATAACTACGGTGCAGGAATTGACTAATACCCCGAAAAATCAGCGCCTCCACCCAACGTGGCGAGAATAAAAATCTGACTCTTCAGGCTATGGAGAGGGGGATTACCTCGAGAAACGAATACAACACAGCCGGCAACTGATCACAGGTCAGCCGATACAAGACAATAACTCGAGCGCCGAAAACGCTACAATCCCTCTGACAATAACTACGATAATTCAACCGTCTCTGAACGAATACGCCAATTCAATGCGATGAAGTTCGATTTTCAGAAGCCGAGAGAAATGCTACAAAAATACTTCGAGAGAAAATATAACTAATCTCGAGATTTCAAACCGCCGTGTTCAAAATTTGGTGAGCTTCGTCGATTTCCAGGGTAACGATGGAGGGGAGAAAGTGCAAGATTAGACTTGTTTGTAAAACAAGTACCTTGGGAATTTGTTCACAATTTATACCGGTGATTTAGGTCTGAGCCAAGTCAATTTATTTATAATAATTTAGATTGAGTGCACGATAATAAATAAACCAACTGTTGATATACGAGTTGAATTTTAGTATCGATATAATTGTCCATGATAATTTTCGTCTGATAATGTTCATTGAAGCACTGGTGGATTTTCACTGTTAGTTTTCACTGATACTAGGCAAGACGCGCGCTTCGCGCGCGCTAGTAGCTAGGCTGCGTGGTTCTGATACTGAATTCGACACTAAAGAACTGATGTAAATATTTGTATCTGTTCTTCAATCTAGAATTCTTGAGTCAAATTCTTAATTGCATCGACTGATCGAACTCACTTGATAACGGAACCAATAAGAAATTACATCAAAATTGCACTGAGCCCAGCGAATAGAACCAATGTAATGTCTATACACAGAAAAAAATTCTTGATTCAAATCGAATATTAAGCCCCCAATCGCACCGATTAAGATTTAATTAAATCAAGAATCATACCAAGTAGATTTTACTAATTTGTACTGAGTATATCCAAACAAGTCATAGTGATTTATTTTTAAACTAAAACTTTCATAAGTCTGCGAAAAATAGCTGAAATAAAGTGGTTAATCTCTCAATTTGGAGCTTATTCTATGAGCTTCATATCGGACATAGAATTTCTACGAGTTATTCTAAATGCCCTCTAAGGATGACCTATTGATTTCTCCGCTGATTCGACTCAAAGCGCTAGAAAAATCCATCGCAATTTGAATTTTCGAACAACCCATGAAGGAATAAATGTTTGTCAAAAAATCTCATGAGTCTGCGAAAATTAGCTTCACAGCTGATATGCGATTTCTACTGATAATCAAGTCAAAAAATAATAATTCAGGACAAAACGATGAGAAAATGTAAAATTTTCAATTTGTGACATGCCAAAGTCGAAACATAATTACCTATAACAATGGATCAAGTGGACGGAATGAAGAAAAATCATACGTAATTTTGAAGATCTCATTGAGATCTTCAAATTGGCGTGAAATAAATCTACATTGGCCAAGTACAAAGGTCCAAAAATTAATGAAAAGGCCGAATTTTGGGGTGTGACATGAGCTTTGAAACAGCAACAATCTCCAATAACTTCATGAAAATTCAATCAAATCGTATTATATACATCACAATTTGAAGAACCAATTATACCCTTCAAGATGATATATTGACTTCCCCGCTGATTCAACTCAAAGAGATAGAAAAAATCAGCCAAAGTTAAATTTTCAAGTTAGAAGCGAAACAAAATTTTCTTGCAATAAAAGAAAAAAAATGAAGAAAAATAACAATTTTCTGCCTATGAGTTCCATAGCGAGAATGAGAAATGACCAGAATCCAATAATTCCCTTGTCAATTTGAGTATAAAATATATATGGTTTATCAAAAAGTGAGATCGGAATTAGCATGAAAACCCGAAAAAGGACCAGCGTCACGATTACGGATTGTCCTATTGGGGATCAGAAATATTATGCAAGATTTTGAAGAAAAATAAATACTCTTCAAAATGATATATGATGAGTTTCATTGGCTTCAGAAAATCTAATCCAAACTGACTTTACGATGAAATCATGGAAATTTATTTTCTGAATCGGATCTTTTATAAATGAATGGACATTGTAGATAAATGAGTGAATCATGGACCAATGCTGAAGTAATTAAATGTATTTGCAGCTTAGTATGAAATATCTCCATAGATTCGGACAGAAACCGAGAAAGTCTCGTCATTGAGAGGAAGAAATTGGCACTTTTCAAAACGTGACATGCTAAAATCGTNTGACAATTTTAAAATTTTAGAACTTATGGATATCGAGAAATTAAATAAACAAAATCAGTCTTATACACGGCCTCTTATGGAGTTTTGATTAAATTGAACGTTTCAACCCTCTAGGAACTCAAGAAAAATTTGAAAAATTTGAAGATATGGAGAATGATGTGTTCAATGTGATGGCGACAAAAAACAATGGGGTACCGGGGTGAATAAGAGAGATATTTCAACCCGCCGTACCCATTTGATCCCATGCTTTCTCGAGGTTCGTCACGCGAAAGAGAGGATTTTCCGCATTTATTTTCTCGATGTCTAGGTCCGGTTGCGGGTTTGAAATTTCGTCGGATGGATGAATACATATTTCTCCAATGATGGAGGGAAAGAAAAAATTTTTTTTGAATCTTTTTTCAAATTCACTTGGCACCCTTAACAGGAAAAACACTGAATTTTCAGAGTGTGACATGTTAAAATCGCTACATTATCGCTTATAACAATCGATTTAGGTGATGGGGGAGATAATATAGGGTATCAATTTGAAGATCTCGATGAGACCTTCAAATTGACATATGATAAATCTCCGTTGGTCAAATTTAAGGATTCGATAAATAGTAAAAATTGTCATTTTTGAGGTGTGACATAACAGAACAAATGGAAATAATCTGCAATAACTCAATGAAAATTGGATTAAATGATATTTATCATACATCATTTTGAAGAACATAAAATGCGCTTCAAAGAAGTGGATGAATATTCGCGTCTAGTCCACTTGGAAGTACCGAAAACCCCAACCAAACTCAATTTTTAGGGTCAACCATAACAATTCAATTTTTTGCCTAAAAACCCTCATAAGTGAATAAAAAATGAAGATAATTGAGTAAATCACAAGTTAATTCCTGGGTAACTCAATATATTTTCACATAATTATGAAATATCTTCACAGATTCCAACTCAAACCGAGTGAATTTGGCCATTCCACGGAAAAACATGGAGAGTTTTAAAACGTGATATGCTAAAATCGCTACATTATCGCTTACAGCGATTAACCTAGGTGATGGGGTAGATAATATAGTATATGAATTTGAAAATCTCGATGAAACCTTCAAAGTGACATATGATAAATCCCCGTTGGTCAAGTCTAACTCGATAAATAGTAAAAACTGTCATTTTTGAGGTGTGACATAACGGAAAAAATGGAAACAATCTGCAATAACGCGATGAAAATTTGAGCAAATGACATTTATCACACATCATTTTGAAGGGCATGAAATGCGTCTAGTCTACTAAGAAGTACCAAAAAATTCATCCAAAGTTAATTTTTCAAGTAAACCATAAAAATTCATTTTTTTGCCTAAAACTATCTTGTAAGTCAATGAAAAATGGTCGGATTTGGATGAATCAGGTGTCAATTTGAAGCTTATTTAATGAGCTTTCGACTGAGTATACCATATATATGCTACGTCGAAGAGGAAGCCGATGCAAAAATCAATGGTTAACCCTCGGTTGCGGACACGGATTTTTCTATAGGGGAATCATTCAAAATTAAAAAAGTGCTATAGGATGAAATTCTACTTACCATAGCCTTTTTCAAATATGATGAATATGATATAATAAACCGTTTCCAGGCATATATTATGGACCAAAATCTCGTCAATCTTTTCAATATCAATCAATGCTGTTGAGCAATCAATTACCCGTCTGATTCAGAACATAATCCAATGAATAAGTGATCATCTTCGATTTCACAATTAACCTTGAATGCTTCTTGAAGGCACCAACTTCAGTTAAATTCCATGAAAACCACTTCACTCTGTTGACAACTTCACCAATATACTAATGAAATCGAAATTCTAATGATCGAAATAAATGGACCAAATGAAATATCAGTAGCTTTGATATTTCCATTTATTTGCCTTGAAAATATAGGTAGATCCAACAAAAGTGCAATTTTTGTGTGAAATGTCCATAATTTTGTGAGAAACGATCGTAATTGGACGTTTTACCTCTCAATTGTAAGCTTACCGAATAAGATTCACAACGGATATGAGATTACCGCTAGTAATAAATCCAAAAGCCTTGATTTCAGGACAGAATGCTAAAAAAATAGGAAATTCCCATTTTGTGACATGCAAAATTCGACACATAATCACCCATAACAATTGATTAAATGGATGGAATGAGAAGAAGGGGCGTCATCTTAAAGAACTCGTTGAGATCTTCAAAATGGTGCATGATGAAACTTCATTTGTTGTGCTCAAAGGTCCGATAATCGATGAAAACAGCGAATTTTAGGGCCAGATGATCTATCAATATTTTGATTGCTTTACTCGAAAGAATGGAAAAATCCAGTCAAAGTTGATTTTTCGAATAAACCATAAAAAAATCAATTTCTGCCAACAACTCTCATAACTCGGTGAAAAATGTTCGGAATTGATCAATTCACGTCTCAATTTCAAGGTAATTTGATAACCTCCACAGCCGATATGAGAGTTCGAATAATGATGGAGCCAAAGAACAATAATTCAGGAGGAAACACTAAAAAAATTGCAAATTTTCAATTTGTGACATGCGAAATTCGGCATATAATCCCCCATAACAATTGATCAAGTAAATAGAATGAGAAAAATGAGGCGCTGTTCTAAAGATCTCGTTAAGGTCTTCAAAATGGTGTGTGATAAAGCCTCATTAGTCAAGTCCAAAGGTCCGATAATCGATAAAAAGGGCGACTTTTATGGTGTGACATGTCGTTCAAAAGAGAAACAATGCTCATTAACTTCATGAAAATTCAACCAAAATCGTATTCAATACATCACCATTTGAAGAAGGAATAATGCTCTTCCAGGTGATATAGCGATATTTTGTTGATTTGACTCGAAAGAATGGAAAAATCCAGTCAAAGTTGATTTTTTGAGTAAACATGAAAAAATCAATTTTTGCTGAAAAAACCCTCATAACTCTGTGAAAAATGGTTGAAATTGAACGATTCACCTCTCAATTTGAAGGGTATTTAATCACCTTCACAGCCAATATAATATTTCAGCTAGTAATTGAGCCAGAGAACTGTAAATCAAGACAAAACATTGGAAAAATAACAAATTATAAATTTGTGACATATGAAATTGGACACATAATCAGCCATAACTATTCATCAAGTAGATAGAATGGGAAAACTGAGGCGCCATTTTAAAGATTCCGTTGAGATCTTAAAAATTATGTATAATAAAGCCACATTAGTCGAGTCTAAAGGTCCGATAATCGATGAAAAGACCGAATTTTAGAGTGTCACATTACGTTCAGAAGAAAACCAATGTTCAATAACTTCATGAAAATTCAACCGAATCGTATCCAACACATCACAATTTGAAGAACGAATGATGCGCTTCAAAATTATATATCTCTTTTTTTTTATTCGAATTAAAAAAACAGAAAAACCCAGCCGAAGTTGACTTTTCAAGTAAAACACGAAAATACAATTTCTGCCTAAAAGTGTCATAACTTAATGAAACATAATCAGAATCAAATGATTCACGTGTCAATTTGAAGCTTATTTAATACGCTTTCGAATGGATATAAAATATGTAGGGTCCATCAAACAGGGAGAACGGAATTAGCGTGAAAACCCGCAAAAGAACCTTCGTCACGGTCACGGATTTTTCTATAGGGGAATATTCAGTAAATCACTGATGATTTTCCGGTGATTTTACTAGCTAAATGACACGTTGAGTTTACTGTACAAGTGATAACTGATTCGATAATTTTACAACATAAATAATAAATTGTTGCGATGATTTACACCATGATTTTACTATATCAAAATGATAACCGTCTCGATAATTTATACGATGACTTTACTCAATAACTTTCGGATAATTCCGTCATATTAAACCGGGATGATTTTGGTGAATTATTGGCTCTTCAGAAGAGCTGATGAGAGACCATGTTGTGTTCACGAAGGACGACGAGTGACTTTGTATTAGGCCTACGGAAGGCGATGAGTGACTTCGTGTCATGCCTATGAGAGGCGATGAGTGACTTCCCGTAAGTCGAGCAAAAATGATATATTTGAGCGGTTTTCGATGAGTTACGACTTGACCCGTGTCATTGGCTCCCATGTTGAAGAGAATCCTTGACAGACCTACAATTTAGGCAGAATTTCAAACACGGGGTCATACCCAAAAAATCGATATTAATTGCGCGACGGACGCGAAACGAGAGTCAATAAAATCAACTATTAAAATCACTGACATTTACTGAAATCTATCCAGAGGAAACAAAATACAAATTGCATAAATTGATCAGACAATTTAATTAATCAATAATTGGACCCGCAAATAAAGACTTTGTCGAACGAGGGGGGAGCATCGGCCTGAAAATATTACGAACTCAAATAGCGTCAATCGCCACAGACCAAGCGTCCATCAAAAACCAAATGCCAAACTTACATCTTGCGAGACCCTTTTAATACTTCAAAATAAATCTACCGCTCAACAATCAATTAAATCCCGATAACCGTAGATCGGGTCGCAAGCCTTCCCCAAAATATCTAAAACAGCCCTCACTATAACCTCGGGTCCCGACAGCAATTTCTAAATCAAAAATTGGTCATTATAAGACGAGCCGAATATTCGCTCAGCGATGTGTCTGGTGTCCAAACGAGAAGTGACCGTTGCCGGTAGCCCCAACTCATACGACCGCGCTCAGAAGCAAGGCCACTAAGTAATTGGCCCGCTACTACAAGCTCTCCGCTCTGATTGGGCGTTGAAATCGTACCCAACCAGAGTAAATGGAAACTTCAATAATTATTTCGCGCCTGGGATATATTTACCGGCCTGAATATCTCATAACAAATGACCAATATCAAATACCAAAATTCCAATCATTTTCATCAACAATCGTGGTTTTTGTGGACATCTGAAGTTAGCCCCGAATTCTCAAATCCGAAAATGAGATGGTCATCTGAGTCCCAAATTCTTCAACTCCATGTCCTGGCGCCGCCACTCGATCTTCGAAGTAAATCCAGTTGTGTTCGAGGCCATTCAAAAATGTCTTAGTCCAATGTCTCTCGCTCCACATCATCCGAGAAACCCAAAGACAAGTTACTGGAGTATCCCACGAAGATCCGGACTCCATCCCGCGATGATCCAAAACTCCATCGCACCATATGATCCGGTGAGCGGTCAGACAATGATTCGATACAAACAAAACTTAATTAATAAGTTCCAAAAATCATAAAATGAAACTCGCTTCGCCAATAAAGTGACTTCTTGTCTAGAAAATTCCGACAACTGGTGAACGGTCGAAATTTCAAAAATACTATGCTACAGTATGTATGGTAGCGATTGAAAATTTGCCAACTTTTACGGACACCGAAAATCGGAAGTTGTTCGTCTTCTCACTTCGATAAAAATTGAGCTAATCAATTTAAATACTTGAAACTCTGTATTGGATAATTACCATATTCATATTACACGGTACAATTGGACTCATATTTTTAAGATTTTTTTTCGTCGAGTTACAGACCGTTGTGGATACCAGGGTTCATATGGACGTGGCTCAGCATACGCAGTGCAGTGTAATAAATGTTTAGGTATCAACCATTATGCTCACATATGACGGCATAACTATGAAGTGAAGAAAATGCATGTAGAATCAGATTCAGACAACGATAGCGAAATAATGCAACCACAACTTCTAGGAATCATTGGAGTGAATTCCGTTGAGTCAAACCGTTCGACTGAGGCAATAAAAATATCGGAATGTGATAAAGGGGTGAATTCCAAATTCGACACTGGTGTCGGTTGCAATATTATAAGCACTCATAATGTAAAGAAATTGAACATGACAGTACAAATGAAGTCAATAAGCCGTAAACTGAGCAATTATAATGGCAGCCCCATTGATGTATTGAGCACAATTAAGCTTAAATTTATAAGTAGAGGCAAGAAATATTAGGTGCCATTATTTGTTGTTAGGGGCGAATTAATACCTGTAGTAAGAGATCCAACAATTAGGGAGTTGAAGTTGATTACAGGAGCAAATGTTATAGAGGTACCGTTGTAGTGATCTTCAACTAATCAATAATTTTACCCTAGGCGCCAGCCTATTTTTATTATTTCATTTAGATTAATAGGCAAAGTTAAAAAAATACTGAAATTACGCAATTTTCCTAACAAAAACTGAACTCATCCCGGGACACTCAATAACAAGGAGGAGGGGGATCGATACCCCCTACGGATTCTCAGACATGCAAGAAATAAATATCACACAAAATTTAGGCCCTAAAAAACCAATTATTTTGTGAAGAAAATACAACAAAATTATCAAATCAAATTTGAAACGAAGAATAATAATTTTAAGTGAAATTCTAAGAATTAAACTGGACCATTCTATCCAACTCCGGTAATATGAGTATTACTTTACAATGTGAGAAAAAACCCCCACTTTCCTCACTCTCTCAATATACAAACATGAATTTTAATTCTGAGCTAGATCACAGCATTCAGAAATTGACTTGAATAAATTGTGTCTCAGCTTTAACTCAATCAAGATCTTCACGACAACAATAATAAATAAATTCATCTCAACTTCTCAACCAACCAGAGATAAACAGAGAAAATACACTGAGAAAAAAAAATTCTAAGAAATAGAAATTCTATGATTGATCCAAATTGTTCATCGATTGAATAGTCGCAAAAGAAAATGCTATTGTGAGACGCAAATATCGATTTCATTTTAATGTTTTCGATTGAAAAAGAATGAGATCAGTTATCTAAACTTTTTTTTTGTTACTATCTACTTTTCAGTACATACAACTCAATGTCTGTATTATCAGATATCTTCTTCGAATAAANAAATTCTATGATTGATCCAAATCGTTCATCGATTGAATAGTCGCAAAAGAAAATGCTATTGTAAGAAACAAATATCGATTTAATTTTAATGTTTTCGATTGAAAAAGAATGAGATCAGTTGTCTAAACTTTTTTTTTGTTGCTATCTACTTTTCAGTACATACAAAGCAATGTCTGTATTATCAGATATCTTCTTCGAATAAAGCATGTAATTATCCAATTTATAAGCGTCACGATATCCCGCAAAAGAATATCTGTTCGATTGAAAGCAGAATTCATAGATGCAATAAAATATTCATTTGGTCTATGAGGAACATATTGTTGGATACTCATTGATGCAAAACTTTCACGGTGAGCAGTTTCTTGTTTACGATAAACGCATTTCTTCATCATTTGAACTGATTATTTTTCCATTGCAACTGTGAAAAAAAAATTATTTGCGCCAAATCCGAAGCGTTTGAACTAAACCAAAATGGAATTGTATGAAATCGATTTTGTCGCAAAAACATGTATTTTCTAAATTCGATAGAATAAATAAAATATACTATACTATAACAACATCAATTTCAGACAATCCAATTTTGGTTTAGTTCAAATCGATATTGGTGTCTTACAATAGCATTTTCTTTTGCGACTATTCAATCGATGAACGATTTGGATCAATCATAGAATTTCTATTTCTTAAAATTTTGTTTTCTCAGTGTAGAAATTATTGAGAACTCTGTCTCCTCAAGAATCATAAATCAATTCAAATTAATTCAAAGCTAACTCTCAATAGTCTCGAAGACACAGCCCCGACCTTGAACCTCAAAAAATTTACTCAAAACACGACTTATCTCGACTCATTCAGTCCAGGGCCCCAGAGTCCACTCCAGCTGCTGCAGACCTTCCAGAAAATCGATTCCAGTCCTCAACTATTTGACAATGGCACTACTCAACAAACTTAACCGCTACGTAGTCTTCTCTACTCGACAAATTTAACTGCTAAGCAGTATTCTCTACTCGACTCAACTGAGCTTCATCCTGAGGTTAGTCTCGGGGTGAACTGACTTATTCAAATATAATTAATAATAATGTGATATATTGGGATCGACCAAAACGTCGATTTAATAAACGATCATAGTCAGAATGAAAATGATGGTGGATGGTGTGAACGAGAAATATGATTTCTCCTTCGTGTCATCCAGACATTGGTCAGCAGTCCCACAGTGTCATTGGGACTTCGTGGTATGCAGTCCCACGGTTTAAGCAAGTTCAGCTCAGGTTGATGAACTGTATGACTGTTTTAGTCTGTGTCAATGATGACACGAGACGATATTAGTGAAGAAAACCGTGAGATTGCTTAACTCAGCAAACTTGGGGCTTTGATGAGTTTGGAGGACTCTGGCAGCAGCAGACTACGGATAGAAGCGAAACAGAGTAGATCTCTGAGCTCAGGCCTTCAGCCATACAAGTAGAAACGAGTCAGAGTCCCAGTCAAGTCGAATCGGAATAGCAACACATTATACCAACCTATTAATCATTATCGTGCATTGCCATCGTTTATTTAATATATGAACAACTTTTACATCATATTTATGCAAGTGTTTAATAATAACACCTTAAACCGTGCAGTATCCTTCGTCCAACATCCCTCCGAGTGAGCGAATCCCCCGTGAGCTCACCGCCGAAGTTAGCCGAGGTTGGAGTGAACGGAAAGCGGTCCAAAAGGGATCCGCAAATAAGTAAAGAACGGATATTTACTTGAGTTTAACGCCAGGGTTAAACTCAAAACGTCACATTGATGCCCAACAGTTTTTGGGCCCTCATTCGGGGAATCGAGTGCGAAAAACAACGGAAAAAGTGAAATTCATGTGATATTACACCAAAACTGAAGGATTATAGTGAAGAGTTTTGTGGTATACGCGTGTGTTAAAAAAAACAGCCGACGGTCGAAGCAAAGGCGACACGTCTCATTTTCTCATTTCAATCTCTTCTGATACGGTTGAGTGTCGAACACTTTTCACATTGTTGAACAAAAATGAAAGAGTGTCAAAGCAAAAATTGGATTTTACTGAGGGAGATCAACTTTACGCACCTATCCGAAGTCAACAGTGAAGTGAACAGCAGAGACAACCAGTAGAAAATCGTTAGCGGAGATAACTACCGGGGACAACTCGCCAAAGCTAGTTGCAGAAACAACTAGCAGAGAACAAACGCGCAGAGACAATGAACGAGAACGGAGAGCCTATAGATGCACATTTGGCTTTTACTAGCCGTCTTGGGATCAGTGTAAGTACTGAAAATCCTCAAAATTCCTCCTACACGTTCAAAGCGATCTTTGACCAGTCGAGCTAGGCGACGCGACCGACGGAACACCGACTCGAGACTGTACCTCTCACAATTAGAATTAATTAGAATAGGCATGGACGACAGTGTAGGGGTTGACGGTGACATCGACAAATAGTACATCCGTAGCATGGTGCACGGCAAGCACGACTATAATCTTTACAGCATTATACTCCAGAATGAGAACAAGTTCGAGTATGCCGATATCAACTGGCAATTCCCAACCATTCACATTTACCTCCCCAACATCGAGAATTTTCACAGGGTTCAGACCAGACCTAGGATTGGGGCAATCGGCCTCAACATACGGAATAAATTATCAATTTGATAGACCAGATTTAGGACTAGGACCATATAATCAAAAATTCGCTATAGGTTATGGGATGGGAAGACCAAATTTAAGCACAGGGCAAACATTCGGTAATGGTTATGGACTTGGTAGACCGGAAATGGGATTCGGAAGTCCAATGTCAGATATAAACCCAGGACTTGGACGAACAGATTTCGGTCTTGGGGGGGATAGGTACAGCCCCAGGAGTAAATATTGAGGCTGTTAGGCCAAATGGCGAAACAGGGGAAAACAGTATGACAAGCGCGGTAAGAAACCCCACACCGATGATAACGCTTAACCCACTCAACGCGACCCACGTGGGTCGCTTGCTACAAATGCTCAAGGCCGGGATACTATGCACGAGATTGTAGGACTCTAGCCCATTTGATTAAGAAACGACCCCCACGAAACGCGACTACTAGTCAGGAGAAAGGGGAGGCCAAGCAGAGCAAACCGACTGCTGCTGCTGCTTTCTCCTAAAATTTAAACTAGAAGTGAATCCAGAGAAACTGCGCGATCTGGCACTCGGGGACATGGGCGAGTCAACCGCGCAGAACAAAATAATATACAAAACAGCCCATGTGAATTTCCGTATAATGGATGTACCCCCACCCAAGTTCATTTAAAAGTAAATAAAATGAAAGGGAGGAAGGGTAAATTTTTTGTAGATACGGGAACTGATATAAATCTCGTAAGGTCAGATAAACTCAGCCAAAGATAACGATAAATCGCGAAGAGATAATAATAATAAAAGGGGTCGCACCGAGAATGAAAGATAATCGGGTACGTAATTCGAAACGTAGAGAGGATCGAAGACAAATTCCATGTCGTCGACTCGAGTTTCCGCCTTTCAGAAGATGGGATGCTGGGTAGACCATTTCTGAAAAGTAGGACAGTGAAAATTGACTATGGGGAAGACACCTTACCGATAAGGGAGGGGGTACACATGTTTATAAACACGGAGTCAATTCCTCTCCCGGCTAGGACAGTTGCACTCGTATACGTCAGAGTGGGTTAATTCGACGCAGAGGTCAGTTACCTTCCGCGAAGGAACATCAAATCAGGGGTGTACTTCGGGGAAGCTATAGTGAAACCTAAACAAGTTGTAGCTTTTTTGTACCTCTACAATACCCGGGAAACCGAAGAGTGATTTAAAGTTCTATTTGTTAGACTGGAAAAAAAAAGTGTATACCGACAGAAGCGGAAATAAAAGCATTTTGTGGATCAGAGAGTTCAGATGATCAAGAGCGATTAGATAGGGCTGATAAGATCATTGAAATCGGTCTCGATGAGGAGGAGCAGGAAGAGGCGAAAAATCTCGTCAAATATAATCCCTGGATATACAAGCTTGATGAAGAGAGATTAACTGATGCGAATATACCAGGGTAACAGATTAAATTGAAGGACGATGCGCCTGTATAGTAAGACATCTACACCTGCCCTTCCACATCAGAGACAAAGCTAAGGAGAAAATAGATACCATGCTAGTGGCCGGTATCATTGAACCCTCTGACTCACCATATAATTCTCGAGCGTGGATGGCGCCAAAGAAACCGGGCCCCGATGGAGAAGAGCGATGGCGCACGGTGGTCGATTTTCGAAGATTGAAGGAAAAAATGGTCGCGGATGCGAACCCCTTACCTTGACCAATTAGGGGGAATGAGGTATTTTTCAACATTCGATCTAGTGTCAGGTTTCCATTAAATCCCATTGGCTCCTGAAAGCCGCCCCAAAACAGCATTTTCAATGCCAAGGGGGTATTTTCAGTACACTGGGATTCCAATGGGCACAGTAAACGGTCCACCAGCTATTCAAAGGTCGATGGATGTTGTTATTTCGGGGTTACAGGGTGCAGGACTATTTAGATACATGGATGACATCGTAGTCGACGTAAAAACCATAGAGGATCATAAGGAAAAATATAAATCATGTGTGCAGACTCCAGAAAGTACAAATGAGCCAGCAGACTACTAAGTGCGAATTCTTGAGGGAAGAGGCGACCTTCGTAGGACATTGCGTGAGAGGAAGGAATAAAGCCGAACCCAAACACAATTGACTCTATTTCAAAATACCAAAGACCGAGAAAGAAGAAAAGTATTAGACAATTTATCGGATTAGTAGAGTATTATCGCGAATTCATGGAAAACTTCACGACAAAAGCGCGCCCCGTCACCGAACTCTTAAAGGAAGAAGCTCCATTCGAATGGAGAGAAAGGCAGGAATACATATTTCAATCAATAACGCGAGAAATAACGTCATACCCAATCTTGAGGTACCCGGATTTTTCTCAACCATTCATAATCACGACGGACGCATCAGATTACGCAGTCGGAGCAATCCTTAGCCAACGCAAGATACGCGAAGACCTGCCTATAAGCTATGCATCACGGGTGATGATGGAGCCTGGGAAAAATTATACAACAAAAAAAAATAAAGTCCTCGCGATTATTTTTGTTGTTAGACAATTTCGACCATATATCTATGAAAGAAGGTTCACACTAGTAACTGATCATTAGCCACTGATGGCTGAGGTCCACTAAGGATCCGGGGGCCCAATTACGACGATGGGTAAATGAACTAGAAGATTATGACTATGACATTAAGTACAAGCCAAAGAAAATGAAGCTTAATGCCGGTGCCTTATCCCGTAATGCGATACCCGGTGAGGAGGATGGAACGACTCGGGAGAGGAACGTCCACACGAAACGAAATAAGTCCACAAATAAAGAATGTAGAAATTAGAGACGTGATGTGGTACATCGTCCTACCGACCGGGCAAAGGGTAGGCTCATGCGTCGTCGAAATGATGTAGCCCAATAACAAGGTGCAGGTCATGCGGAGGACGAGACCAGACATTGCTCGGAGAGAATATATCGTAGCGGTAAACAATCCTCCGACCGGTTGGGATCCAACCGAAATAGCGGTAGAATCGCAAGCCGATTATTTAGAGATGGACATCGCAGACTTGGTGTGGCATAAAAATGTCTCATCATATCGAACGGTGGGACCACATGTAATTACCGCAGTCATATCTCCCGACGTAATCAGGATAATCAAGTCGAGTCGTGTCAGAAAACCAGGAACCGCGAGAAGTAACGGTCCCCCCTAGAGGTTCGGCAGGAAGGCAGGACATTAGCCCCCAAGAGAACCCCCAAGGAAATCCGGACGATAACCCAGAAGTTCGGAAGAGACTTCAGCCAAAAAGGAAACGAGGACATCCCTAAAAATGCATGTCGGGAAAACAATTGAAGAAAAAAACCAGAAGCAAACGATAACCTAGAAGTTCGGGAGAGGCCGCAGCCAAAAAGGAAACGAGGAGGTCCCCGAAAAACGCCTATTGGGACGACAGTTGAAGAAGAACCAATTCCCAAAAGACCAAAGAGGAACACATACGTCTCACCGATGATTGACGAATCGGATTCTGGGGACGCGGCTCACGAGTCCGGAAGTAAGGCTAGCGGAAGCCTGTTCGACCCCAACGAAGACATATTACTTCCGTCAGATGAGAAAGAAACTCTCCAGAAAAATCCAGAGATGACAATAACATCAGCTGATGTGGCCAATGACCCATTACCAAACGAGAGAGGGAGAATCGATGCAGGGGAGGAAAGGGGAGAAGACGATAATAGCAGCCAATATAACGCGCCACTGAATGACGTTAACTTTAATGTAAGGGAGCCACCGACTTACTCCGATAACAGTGAGGGAGAAGGCCCCCTCCGCCTGACGAAGATCCACCAGAATGTCAGTTCTCAGAAGAAGAAGGCGATGAAAATGTAGAATACTCCCGAACGCATTGGACGGCGAGAAACAAAATTTTGCGTTTTTTCTCCTAGCGATCAGAGAACTCGACAACGCCTGTGTAAGGGTATTGGTCGAACAGGACTGGGTGCAACAGCAACAGCTGACTGCCCAGGTCCGTCAAACAGGAGAGGTCAGCAGACTGGAAAAATCCGGAAAAGTTGGGTTTGGGATCGTCATTGAGGACGACCAAGAAACGGAAGTCCTCGAGGAAAATACGAGACTGGTCCCCGATGTTTTTATTGAAGTACTGGCTACTGAAAACCTCGAAACCATAAGAATGCCCCATGATTTCGACTCGCTAACAGGAAGATCAAGGAAATACATTGAAACGCGATTAAAAGAAAGATTGAGAGGAGGCAACACACGAGTAATATTCTGTGCTTGATTGCTTGACGTGTCTACAGCAAAGGATCGCCGATAGGAGGACACAAGGGCATAACAAAAACTACATGCGCAGTAGCTCTACAATATTACCGGAAACATGGCATAAACACTCAGCGACTACGTGAATCATTGCCAGGTATGCCAAAGAAAGAATCTCGTAACGGAAAGAGCTCGATACGCAATGATAATTACGAAGACACCGATGAATGCATTCGAGAAGGTGTCCATGGATATATACGAACCCTCAGGAAAAAGCCGTAAAGAGCATGTTTACCTACTAACTATGCAGGTTTGCTTGACAAAATATGCCCTTGCCGTTTCGCTGAAACGTCAGACAGCGGAAGACATAGCTCGCGCCCTTACACGCTAGTTAATTAGCACTTTCGGCACGCCCCAAGCACTTTTATCGGACAGAGGCACAAATTTCACGAGCGCGATCACGGCGCAATCGAGATACGCGACAGCGTATCGGGCGAGAAAAAGTTTTAACTCTGACNAATAGCTAAAGTACTGAGATATCCTTAATGATCGAGATACGCGGTAGCGTATCGGCCAAGAAAAAGTTTTGACTCTGACTGTACAAAACTGGCCGAACGCTGCCGTGTATCTATACACGAAGCAACAACCCCCTCCACTACCTCCGACTCATATCCATTAAATAAAATACAAATGTGACAAGCTACATGAAAAATAATCTTAGTTACATTATATAAATCGACCACAAGCTTCTCATTGATGTAACTATTTTTTTATTCCAATCAATATTTAAAAAATGAAGCGCATAGCAACGGGTTCACATGCACATTCTCGTACTTCACATTATCTTCTTTCATTTTTTTGTTACGGAGTTGGTAGCACTGCAATATAGCCACTCACACCAAGGAGGGAGCCCGGGAACTTACAAACTGAATTTGGTGCACGAACGATAAATTCCATAGATATTTTTCAATTGAGTTCGGCGCATAAAAAAATTCTGGAAGAAGCAAATTAAGTTGGAAAATCTGGAATAAGTAATTAAAAGTCAGTGGAAATAATGACTGTGAAGTACAATCATTTGTTCTGCTTCGATTGTTAATTGGAAAGATGATCTATCGTGTGAAAAAAAAATGAGCCGAATTGAATTAAAAATAAAAAAATTTATAGGATATAAACACGATTTCTTGCTTATTTCGAAAAAAATAATGAAATCTCCCTAAAAAACACAAACAAATGTTGTTGTAAAAAAAAATCGCCAAGAAAAAGTTTGAGTTGGTTCTTACTGGGAAGTAGAAATTTTTGAAAAATACAAAGAAATGAAAAAGAAAGTCAGCAATATCGAATGAACGAACATAGAGCACAATCAGATTTCTATGAGAAAAATAGTTTCAAATCGAATAAGGATGTAAAAAAATTCTTCATGAAATAAAAAATTACTAGAAGGAGCACCAACGTTCTTGGCGCAGAGTGTTTCAACTCACTGTTTAGCATCAATCTAATCTGCCATATTTTGATCCGTGCCATGGACGTTGGTTCTCCTTCTAGTAATTTTTTATTTCATGAAGAATTTTTTAAAATCCTTATTCGATTTGAAACTATTTTTGTCATAGAAATCTGAGTGTGCACTATGTTCGTTCATTCGACATTGCTGACTTGGCTTTCTTTCTCATTTCTTTGTATTTTTCAAAAATTTCTACTTCCCAGTAAGAACCAACCCAAACTTTTCTTGGGAAAGTTTGGGTTGCAAAAACAGCAAAACATTTGTGTTTTTAGGGAGATTTTGTAAACTATTCCAGATTGGCCACTGCCTCACAACCACGTTCCACCCACAAACGGATCCCTAGAACGCAGTCATCACGTCTTGACGAAATTCCTAAAAACTCTAATCGGAGATAGCGAGGATTGGAATAAATGAATAAACATGACGGTGTTCTTGTACAACGCTAGCCTACAGGAGAGCATAGGTTACTTACCTCACGAGTTAGTCTTCGCAGTAAACAGCGAATACCCTCGACAAGATCACTCGAGGGGAAAGGGGGTGGACCGTACTACTTACTGTTCGAAGAACTTACGAGCAGGTTGAGAAGAATACGCGACATAGCCCGCATAAATCTGATAAAGTCAAAACAAAAGTCCAAAAAGTATTATGATGAAAAAGTGAAAAAGCTACCTCTCGAAATAGGAAATCATGTTTGGCTCTTTAAAGAGCCAAAAATAAGAAAAGGAGACGATGATTGGAAGGACCATCTCGTATTCTGAAAATTTTTGATAACAATAATGTAAGGATACAGGTGGAGAGGGGGCCATAGATAGTACATCGCGATAAATTAAAGAAAGCTCGACTTCACGAGGCAGAACCCCCGCCAGAATGTCATGACTAACCAGGAAAAGAGAGAGAGAGAGAGAGAGAGGAGCAGTAGTAGATCCAGTGATAACTTTTTCTTTCTTCCTTTCTCTCCCCTCTTGTTTCGAGCAAGTGACGGAGAGAAATAACGTACTAGCCCAGTATCATTTGTTTTTTTTTATTATTGAAAAATAATTTTAAAGAAATGAAATGACAGCGAGAATGGTAGAAGAGAAATAACGAATTCATTACTATATGCCAACCGGGAGCGTAAATTAATAACTAGAATTATTGATAATAACTAGAAAAACGGAAAAAGTATCAAAAAAATAAAGTAGCTCGAACCAAAAATCTTTTCCCCTTTCAAATTTTTCTTTCATAGAAATGATAAGGAAATATAGAAAAAAAATAAAAATAGAAAAATATAGCTGATAAATCGAAAAATAAGTAGTAAATAATAATAATAATAATAATAATAATAATAATAATAATAATAATAATAATAATGATATTCACAGACGTAGGGAGTGTGGCGAACCCATCGCCCGGCATGTCCACAAAAGCCATGGTGGTGTCGGGCTAACCACCCGACGGCACCTAAACCCGGCTCCGTCATCGAGCCGCGGCAGAGCCCCTCACAATGGGTCCCTCTCGGATGGGGACTGCGGATCAGTTGGGAGGGGTGAACGATCTGCATTCAATGGTAACAACCCGGCTGTCCAAAGGATTAGGTGGACGGAGGAACTCAAGGAGGACCTCATGCAATGTTGGCAGGATAGTGTGCCGGCGCAAGTGGGTTACATAGCAAGAATGCGAAGCTTGTGGTGCGCAATGCACCCTGAGTTGTCGCACTTCACAATTCAGCATCTGAGAAATCACGCCAGTCGCTTGCGCCGACAGGAATATGATTTGCTTGTCGTTCCACGGGGCCTGATGGATCCTCCTCCTCTTGTAGAATCTCAGAGGAGTGAGGATATACAGTCAGAGCAGTCGACCGACCAGAGCCATGAGGAGCCTCAAGGGTCCTCGCGTGATATAGGGGCAAGACAAGAGAGAGTTACAGGGAAGTTCCGTCTCCGGCCTGAAGATCTGAACATTGAGAATTCGGGTCTGGCCGCAGTCCTTCTTCCGGATATCAAGTTGCTCGATCTGAACTGGGCTGTGTATGATGCGGCTTTTCGTTTGAAGCCTCAGAACCCAAGTAAAAGGTCATTTGAGGTGAAAACGCGAAGGCGCATTGCACAGCTCCAAGGGAAAGTCGATGAGGCTAGGAAGCAAGCGTCGCGCATTCAGTGTGTGATTGACTTCATCATCGGTGGTAAGCCTTTTACGGCGCGCATTCGTGAAATATCCGCGAATTTGCGCTACCACTAGGACACACTGAATAAAGCAGTCCTCCTCTTGATTAAGGAGAGGTTTACTGAGAGAGTGCGCATTCTGGGGACCATGAAGCGGTCTCTGGAACAGCGGTTGCGTCGGGCGGTAGACAATTCTGTCTTCCATTCTGATCCCAGTCGCTGGTTCGAGCCGCCTACGCCTACGCCGGCTAAGATACCTTCAGTTGAGCGAGTTCAAGAGTTCTGGGGAGATCAGGTCAAGTCCCTAATCTCATGGTGGAGACTCCAGCCCTTCGGGAATTTCGCGTGTTTTGTCAAAAACATCGTCGGCAGTGCGTGGAATTTTTGCGAGTCACTCAGGACGAGGTTCGATCTGCTTTGCGAGGTATGAAGAACCACGCCGCCCTGGGTCCTGATGGTATTAACGCCTTTTGGTGGAAGAGGTTTACCTCTGTGCATGTCCATCTGGCTCGGATATTCACGGCGTTCCTCGACGGCGGTGAGTCTGTTCCTGAGTGGTTGGTGGAGGGGAGGACTGTGCTGATCCCGAAGACGGAAAACTTGACTGACCCGGCGAATTATTGGCCGATCACGTGTCTGAATACACTATATAAGCTCTTCACCGGTATCTTGAAGGAGCGTATCCTCCATGATATACAGCCAGTGTGGCAGCAGATTCACGAACAACGAGGGGCGAAGAGGGGACTGTCAGGTTGCAAGGAAGGTTTACTGGTCGATCGCTGCATATTGCGTGATTCGTTGCAGTACCATCGCAATCTGTCGGTGGCCTGGGTCGACTATCGCAAGACATTTGATAGCAAGAGCCATGTNCGAAGAGGGGACTGTCAGGTTGCAAGGAAGGTTTACTGGTCGATCGCTGCATATTGCGTGATTCGTTGCAGTACCATCGCAATCTGTCGGTGGCCTGGGTCGACTATCGCAAGACATTTGATAGCAAGAGCCATGTGTTCATTTTCATGCTTCTCGAATGCCTTGCGGTAGAAGACAACATAGTGAGATGCATTAAAGATCTTGCGCCTCTCTGGAGGACGCGCTCCACTATAACATCTGGTGAGGGGAAGCTGATTTCAGGGTTGGTGCAATTCAGGAGAGCAGTTTTCCAAGGTGACACCCTGAGTCCTCTTCGGGTCTGCATCTCCCTGCTGCCGCTCTCTGTTGCGCTGCGTTGTGTTAGGGGATATCAAGCTGGAAGACCTGGTGATAGGAAGCACCAGGTTAGCCATGTATTTTACATGGATGACCTGAAGTTATTCGCCTCAGGAGAACGACAGCTCAAGCTTCTGCTTGACGTTGTCGCAGTGTATTCGCGTGCGGTTGGAATGAGATTTGGATTGGACAAGTGCGCTGTTCTCCATCTAAAGAGGGGCAAATTCAGTAACGAGATGGTGATCTTCAGCTTGTGGATGGAAGCGTCACACATCATCTTGGCGCCGAAGAGTTATATCGATAACTTGGCTTCAATCAGCGTTCCGTAGTGGATGCTGAAGCAGTTAAGGAGACTCTTTGCGGAGAGTACCGGGGGCGGCTGCGGAAAGTTTGGATATCCGAACTTTCCGGGAAGAATAAAGTCGCCGCGTCGAACATGTTTGCTGTCCCGGTGCTTCTCTACTCCTTTGGAGTTCTCAAATGGAGCAGAGGTGAACTGAAGCAGCTGGACAGAGATACCCGCAAGCTGATGAACACCCACAGGAGTCTCCATCTACGCTCTTCGAGTCCGCGGTTATATTTTCCGCGGGAGAGTGGGGGACGAAGACTTCTCAGTTTGGAGGCTCTACATGATCGTCTAGTCCTCGGTTTAGCTTGTGACGTTATGAATGGTTTAGATCCGCACTTGGAGTTCGTGCATGATCATGAGCTGCTTGGAGTTCAAGGCTTCCTATATAAGGCAGCAGATACGGCAGCGGCGTCCCTCGGTTTGGAATTTCGTCATGGCCGAGATGGTCAGTTGGCTGGTGATTCATTAGCCTTCATGGCCAAATCTCGGCATAGCGCGACCATAAAGGCGGCGGAGCAGTCCACCTTGTTCCAGCAGCACGTTGATAGGCCCATGCATGGCGTATTCTTCCGCCATGTGGAGGAGCAGGGTCTCTCCGTCCAGTTGACATTCTCTTTCTTGAAGTCAGCTGGCTTGATGTCCGAAACTGAGGGTTTCATTTGCGCCTGCCAGAATGGTGTGGTAAACACCCTAGTCTATCGAAGTCGTGTTATGAGGTTGCAAGTTCCAGACATTCGATGTCGGGCTTGCAAGCAGTCTCCGAAAACTCTGATGCATCTTTTATCGGCTCGCCCGATATATGCCATCACAAGTTATATCCATCGACATAATGCGGCTTTGAGAGTGCTGTATTTCCATCTGCGGCACTCTTATGGGATAGACAGAACACCACTGCTGCCGTATGCTCCAGGAGATATTGAGTCCGTTGTCGTGAACGAGAGGTGTAAGATTTACTGGAACTTCTCGTTCGCGACTGGCAGGCCAATCGTGGCGACGAAACCTGACATCGTCCTCTTCGATTTTGATGACAAAATCATCTATGTCATTGAGTTCTCGACTCCAGCAACATCACAGTGAAAGAAGAGGAGAAACGGTTCAAATACCAATCACTCCTGATTGAGCTACGGCAAATAAATAGAGGACTTAAAGTGAAGTTGGTTGTCCTTATCATTTGCTCTCTTGGGGGAATGAAGGAGTCATTCGTATCTGCGCTCAAAACCATCCCGGCCTCTCGGCGTCAAGCCTTCAATTTGAGCCTCTGCCTTCATTTGGCTGGCCAGATGTAGAAGGCAGTCATCCTCGGGTCCCTTTGTCTACTTAGGCAGCATGATTCTGGATTGCAATAGAGCTCACCCTCTAGTTAGAGGGAGCACTATTGCAGAGCGATAAGGAAGTGTTTGCATCGCTTAGCTTGCTGGGCGGTCTTCGAGGTAAAGTCGGAACCCTCGAGGATCGTTCAGCGATCTCATTTACGAGTAAAAAATATAATAATAATAATAATAATAATAATAATAATAACATTTGGATGAAAATTTTTATTGAAAAAAAATGAAGAAATTCGCGAGGGCATCGCTCGACTTCCGGTCCCGCTCTCGTTTTCCCAACCGTTAGGGCAAAAGCGATGCGGAGCGGTGAAAGGGGGCAGGGAAGAGCGCGCGGGAATACCACCATGCGTCGATACGACAAGGCGGCCGCGCAACGCACCATCAAAGCGACGGGGACGCCTGCAGCTGATGCCAGCGACCCATACGCCACCCCCCCATTTGCGGGAAATAGAGTGGGGGCGTTTAAAGATTTAAAAATAGTAATAATATATTATTCTCTCGCTAACGTTCGTTATCTTCAGTCGACTCTTTAAAAATAATAAATAACTCCACGGGAAATAAGAAGGGGAGTGAATAGCGAGATAATAAACGATATATAAATAGAAGCGAATTTAAATAAATAAGGGAATACTCATCCGCAATAACAAAATTAGGAAATTTTGTGGTGTTTCAGGCTCACCGGGAGCTCAGAAATCCCAGGCGTAGAAATAACACGCATAGAGGGCGGAAATGGAATTCTGTCATCTAAATACGCGGACTTACGCATGTACCACACGGTGTGGAAAATGATTACACACATTGACCTGACCGAATTCGTGGAAAAGAGACAGATCTTCGTACAACATTGGTTCGAGATGAAAGAAATATGCACCAAGCTCGAGACCAATTATAACTTTGAGGCACAACTAAATGAAGCCATTAACTGAATTGATGCGCTCAATGAAATTCACCGTCATATGCGGGATTTAATGTCGGAGAATAACGAGCGAAAAGAATGCGCAGTGCTCAGTTTTGTGGGAAAAATTGATTAAATACTTTTCCGCACAATGGATGAAGAAGACGGCGAATATTACGACAATTGTATCGAACAACTACAGAATACAAGTTCGGTGACATTGGCCCTTCTGGCAAAGTAGACGCACCTTTCAATCATATCACCCCAGAGTAATGTTAAGGCGGCGACAGAAGTCGTCAAAAGTGACAGGGGTGTATAATTTCCAACACCATTAGGAATATCATTTATTACCGAATTGCTTAAGCTATCAGATCTTACAGCTTATATTCATCAGAAAAAAATTGTCTTTATCTTAACAATAACCCTGGTGGAATTGACGAGATACACCGTTTTGCAAACATTTTACTCTACCTATGAAGCTTGGCAATACCATCATGGCCTTAGTCGCCTTCATAATACCTAGTCATTCTTATACTGCTATATTAGAATGAGCCAATACTTATTTTAATCTAAGTAACGACGATACAAATCGGTGCAAGAGAGGACGCATAGAAGGCTTATGCAAGAATACATGTCCAATTTATGAAGTTACGCATAATAAGGATTGCGAGGTACAGATAGCCACCAATCCTAGATCCAAGGGTTCTGATATATGCGATGTACGGGTGAAATCGATGACCCAAACATATTGGGCACAAATCGACAATACTAACTCGTAAGTTTCCTCAGTAGTAATGGAAGACGAATAACGAGTGTGTTGTTCACGACAAGAACCAGCTACCGTCAGTATTTCTGGAACAGGGAAAATTACACTCTCCTCGGAGTGTGAAGCTCGATCATGCCAAGTAACCTTCATCCCGTTTACAGAAATAACATCCGAAGTTGAGATTAAATTCACAAACAAGGCTATCGTAGATATACCAGCCTTGATAAATGAAACCTTATACGGAGGTGGAGAGGGTAACCTATCTGAAATATTCGATGACGAAATCTTCTCGCAGACAATACAGACTGGACCAAATGACGAGGACAGTATGAGAAAAGACAGTTTAGGACTGCAACTCATTATTAACAAGCCAAGGCCTTAAGTTAACAAAAATTAGCTAACAGACGACTGAAAAGGATAGAGGACGGACCAGCACTGGCGGGAATTACCTTAGGTACGTCCAGAATCATTGCCGGGATTATATGAAAATTCTCGTTATGGTCAAAGATCGCTATATTATGTGGGGAAATAAAAAGACTTTCAGGTATAAGAACCAGAGGCCCCTCGCAGACGGACGGCCAGAACGCCTTCACCAGAAAGAATGCCACCAAAGCATTCAGCCCATCATGCAACACGAGAGGCACATATTCCAATGAGGTCTTTGGCTAGGGAGACATTGCCTGTCTCCACAGCCGCCATCACCGAGACCTTGGAACCAGAAAGAACTCTGGATGCAGTCAACCGCGCCTACTCCATCGTCCCTTGACCTCAATGAAGGACTTAATGCCACTAGTTCCCCAGAACCAACTGGTCCACGTCCAGCCATACCCACGATGTTCCATACCCAGAGTCCACCCAGATCGAGGCATTCCTCAGGGATGGCACACTGTAGAGCCATATTAGGGTAAGCAAATGGTTGCACCCCAATACCCAGCACGGAGAGACTTGGGTGAGTCGTAACCTAGATGATCCAAACCCTGAAGGAAGACCATGACCAGAATCAGGGATACAGGTTTATTTTTGAATAAATAATGTATCGAGTCACCTATTCATCCAGATAATTCTGTATTAAAAATTCAGACCTATTGTAAGTGTTCGGTCGATAAGGCTAGGATAAGTCTTAATTAAAGAATGAAACAATTAGGTCCATGCAATCTAATTGCATATGCATTAAACTGCGAAATGTTTACCTAAGCAAATCGTTGCGTTACTCATAAAGCATATGGCAGGGAAATTGATCGAACTATTTTTAGCATTTTATGCATTTTCGGGCAAACGAATAATAAAAAAAATTGTTTTTTGCATTAATTATTCTTTTTCAGATCTCTATAATCGATCTTCAACGTATGAAAAATCTCACTCCAATGACCCACGACTTTTAAAACTCATAGTACTCTCTTCTCAAACAGTATCAAAAAATTAGTCATGAAATATTGAATTCGGATGGAGTTTCATTTAGGGGAAACTAGATGATTGTACCCGACAGCTTACGACGGGAGATGCTCTACAAATCACACTAGAGTCATCTGGGATCTGAAAAAACTAAATTTAGATTACGTGAAATTTTGGTTCTTCATGGGATGTTCAACGAAATTGAGATGATTGGAAAATGCGAGACTTGTTTACACGCAGTAATATGGAAGAGCCAATGTTACGTTATCAAATACCGATTGGACCCTGGATTAAATGGAGCACTGACTTATTCTTCTATAAAGGAGATAATTATTTGATAGTTGTTGATTACTTCTCATAGTATATTGGAATAGAGGCATTGACGAATACCACCAATGATGTAGTCATTAAAAAGCTTAAAGCAATGTTTTCACGCGTTGAAGTAGTCAAGATTTTGATTTCAGATGGTGGTCCACAATTCATTTCGCGAGAATTTGGGAATTTTACTAAGATATGGGATTTTAAGCACATAAAATTTTCTCCAAAATATCCACAAAGCAATGGTCTACCGGAAAGACACATTAAAACTCACAAAGATTTTTAAGAAAGAGAAATTGGATGGTAAAAATCCCTTTCTGGCATTACTAGAATTCCGCAATACGCCTATCTCACAATGGAATGTATTTAATAAAAAATACTGATAATTATGAGTTTAAAATACAACACATACATCACATGCAGAGCCAAATCCTAAACTTAGAATGACGAGGTCAGGGTGGGCAGTTGAGCCAGCAAACGTTTATGGGCACTGGGTGACCAAGTGAAGCGAAGGCTCAATGCATTTTATAAAAGCCAAAGTTATACTTTAATGAAATAAATAAAGATACGGTTTGTGACGTAATTTCTGAGGTTTACGGAAATCTCTATCCACTACGCAGCCCTCTGACGCACAACAACCCTGAAATGAAAAATTGTTAGGCGCCAGGTCGTTATTACCAGAACGACCACTGAAAAACAAAACCAAAACTCCTCTGACGTCACCCAAACTCCAACATGGTTTCCCAGTAGCTCCTACTGGAGAACTGCGTGAGGGTCACTAGCGAAGTTTAAGCTAGAAATGTGATCAGGTAACGAAAATAACTAAACACGAGATTTCTCGGGGAATTTACAAACTTTAATTAATTAAGAAAAGACACTTGATATAAAACAACTAGAATTATCTCTAAACCATTTTTCGATTAATCAGATCGTTCAACGATTATTAACACAACCATTATTTACAAAATTCACATTCGGCATACAGACTAATATTTGATAATAAATTATAGAGAAAAAAAAATAATGAAACAGACTAATATTAGGTCATCCCACTTCTGGTGTCACCTTTTCCTTTCCAGCTGGCATTCTATTGCGCCATCTGACGAAAAAAATAGTAACATAATAGTATTGCTTATTCAGTATAACAGCGTCGTATACTTTTCGTTTCAATTACGTTGCAGTATTTACGATGGAGGAATTGAAAAAATCTGTGAGTCTAGTGGAGCAACGAATATTCCTAAAATTTTGTGCCCTATTAGATTACTCTGGAGGAGTTGCAGACGGGTTATTAGTGAAATGTGTTGACCGCAATGCATTAATTGAACGAACAATACAACGCTGGCTTAATGCCTATAAACGAGATCGAACGTCCGCTGAATATGAGGTGCGGGTTTCTCGACCAATGTCATCAAATGGATTAGAAGGGAGAGATAGAATGGCAGAAGCTCTCCGTCATTCATCTAGAGTGAGTGTCAATGATCTTTCCACCCGACTTGGTATTCCTTATTCGACTGTGTATAGAGTACTAACTGAAGATTTAGGTCTGGTCAATAAATTGGCAACATGGATACTAGCCTGCCAAGCTAAAACGCAATTTCAGAATTCACTACAGACAATTTAAAAAACGATGGCGTAATATATGACAAGACTATAGGAATTTTTTTAGATTGTTTGCGATATTTTTAGACGTTGCCAAAACGGTTTAAAATTCTACAAAAATATCTGACCTAGTGGCAATTTGCCACTAAGGAGGTTGGTGAAAAGTCAAATGACTTTATGGCTTTATGACAGTCCTTTTCCAGGTATCAAGAGTGAGGATCTTCGGACACAGAAGGTCTGCCTATACTTATTCCCGAGACTACCTGAACTGAGACACTGAAAAATATTTCTCAACCATCAGAATAGTTGATAAATATTATATCCATTTTTTTATGCGACAAAATTACTCATTCACGTTTTTATTTGAGACTACACTCAGAAAAATGACTCATTTAAATCAAATAAAAGTAATTATTTGAAAAAATTTAATTCGACTCAAGAATATATTTATTAAAAATTAATAAACTCATTTACTTGTTTCAACTAAATTAATTTATTTACATGAAATAAATAAAATGTTTATTTCAAAAATCTTTTATTAAATGTAAATGAACTGTTTATTCATTCCAAACACAATCTTTAAAAAAAAAACCCGCTTGATGTTTGGGCCTCTGAAAACACAATGAAACCGTTCCAAATAATATGCCGAGTAGATTTTCGTCTTCTGAAGATGAATTATACGATTAAAACGGTCCATTCCACCCCATGGTCTAGTTCACCCCGTTTTCCTCTCTAATTTATGTATTATTAGTATCACAAAGTTTCACTTAATTGGAAGAAACAATTTTATGAAATCAAAGAAACAATCTATTTGAATCGATAGAATCAATTTGAACAGAATTCTGTCATAAAAAAAACAAATGCAGTTATAATTAAAAAAGTATTTATTAACATTGAAAAAAAAAATTTAACGTAAACAAAACTTCAAATAATAACAAAGTTTTTAAGGAAAAGAAAATTCTTCCTTCTATTTTTATGCTGAAAAGGCGTTGAGCACCCTCGTGAATATATAGCTACGAGTAAAAGTCATTGAATGCCCCAGTCAGTGGACACTGAAATACGCCCCCGACTAGTAGGCTTATAAACAATTTTCTCAAAATGGAACTTTTGTGATTTTAACTTAATGTGATTTTAACTTAATTGGATAAAGAATCCAGAGGAATTTGGATTACTCACCCTGGAAAGCAAAAGCAGAACATGAAGAAAACACTATCACTATTCTAGTGCTCACGAGAAGGGGGCATTACGTAAAGACCAGTCATCACTTCAAATTAAGATATTTCCTCCATTCAAGTTTTGTTGTTATCGTTGGAATACGGGTGATACCATCATGTGAATTTTGTTATTTAAAACGCAAAATAATAAAAAATGTTATTCTAGTAACAAAAAGGCAGTTTATGATATATTGAGGGTAATAAAAGGCTGTCCCTTTTGAGGGGAGGGCGAGCCAGCGGACTGACCTTCTCCATTTCAGGTATATGGCCTTCATAATGGCACTATCTAATCCAAGCACTTGTCACCCTCCGAAAATTGCTGAATTTTCTTTTGCGTGTTTCTTTGATTGAGTATAAGACAAAATATCCATTGTTTCACGAGACGATGGAGAGATAGTTGAATAATCATTTGAGAGAATCCGGAAAGGATTCGACACGTTGTGAGGCATTGAGACATGCCTAAAAACCCCTGTTTTGAGCGATAATCCGGCTTTTTAATTTAATGAAAAATGACCCGAGGACCGTGATGAAACATTTGCTTCATTCGTCAGTCGTTTGGAAACAAGTGCTGGAATTTTAGAATAATAATATGAATATCTTCTCAATAAAATCAGGGATTTTGATTTTATTCCTCTCTTCACGGTCATAATCCCATAAGATTTTTGAATCGTTTTGGCAACGTCTAAAAATATCGCAAAAAATCTGAAAAAATTCCTATAGTCTTGTCATATATTACGCCATCGTTTTTTGATTTGTCTGTAGTGAATTCTGAAATTGCGTTTTAGCTTGGCAGGCTAATGGATACCTCACAGTTTAACTGACGATCAAAAAGAATTTCGAGATGAAGCCGCACGTAGCAACTTGGCGTGCGATTGTCGTAAGAAAAATATACTTTCTAGGCTCCTGTGTACAGATGAGAGTTGGGTCGAATTTTATACCCCTCTTCAAAAACATCAATCACGATCTTGGGTGGAACCAGGTACGTCAGCGCCAAGATTACAATGTGCAGAACTTCACGAACGGAAGATACTGCTGATAGTTGCAATGGATATAAGAGGAATCGCTTTTTGGACGACTTATGCAGAAAATACAACTGTGACATCTGAACATTATAAGGTGGTTTTGGAGGGCAATATTCCCAAATGGGTACAAGAACATCACATAATAAGTCCCCTTATTTTACATGATAATGCCAGACCACATAAAGCACGCATGGTTCGGCAGTTAATTGACAATGAAGGTTGAGTAGAACTTTTCCACCCACCATATTCTCCCGATATGAATCCGTATGATTTCAATTTTTTTGGTCACGTGAGGAGGGAATGGTCAGGCACTCGTTACAACAACAAAGAGCAGTCAGATATTTAGTTGTATAGGATTATTTCCATTTTGAATGAAAATGGGACTCTACATGGTGTTCGAGAATTGCCAGCAGTCGTCAGTACTGGAGGAGATTACTGAATAATATTATAAAAGTATCATTGTATGCCGGTTATCGCTTGTTAAGATATAGAAAATGAAAGTGTGACATCAGAAGTGGGATGATCTAATCAGTCAAAGAAAATTCTAAAAGTCACCATGAGTCAAAGAAATCATAAAAGTCACATGAAGTCAGAAGAACTTTTACAAAACAAAATAAAATATCTTCATGTGAAACTAGACTAAACACAGAACGATTGAAATCGAAATTTGTCCAGGTGAAAAGTAAAGCTGGCGATCTGGAAAGAATCCTAACATCAATACAGAACAAAGCCGGCGAAACTAACGAAGATCACGAGACCTCAAAAATTCGTGCACTCAATGTCCTTCAAATGTAACTGATAGTAAAAGTATTTGTATAACAAATCCCCGTTACACGCAACACTAGAATCGTTACAGGTACATCACAAAGTTCACCGATAATTTAGATTTCGAATTTAAAATCACAGTCCAAAACACTTCTAAATTATCCCAATGTCGCGAGACACAATAATGATGATCGAACACATGAATGAAATACCAAGGAGAGAGAGCCGGATTACGAAATATTCAACTGATCGGAGTGGCCAGGGCTCCATCTGGCAATTAGCCTCAAAATCTAAATGTGGTCCTTCAGGACTCTGATGTTCTAAACATCCCGAAAAAAATCTAATAAAATGGTACGCCCTGTTCACGACACAAAAGAAAATCATTCAGTGTTACTCAGCCATCACACTCACCACGAATTAAAACACCAAGACGCCTGCAGAAACCTCCTCGAAACTCCGAATTCTCAGACTCTTGGTCCTTCAAATCAGTCCAGGATCCCGAACAGTCCCTTTGAGAGCTTCTCCAGTCCAAAAATAATACTGCGGGTCCAATATTTCCTCGCAGGGAGATGTAATAAAAAGAATCTATAATACAAGTTATGTCAAACTATTAACTATTAAATATACATCTTGTCTATTTGCTATATCAGCAGATCAAATAATATATGAATGTGTGCGAATTTTTCAGAAAATTTTTATATGTAAATCTTCACAGAAAAAGGATGAAAGTTGGTATTGCTTTGAAACACTTCTGGGCGCAATTTCAGCTCAATTGATCAAGTAGTTTTTGAGATACTACAATTTCTCAAAAATATTTTTTTTTCAATATCTCGAAAACTGCGGGACTGAATTGAATCTTTTTTATGACAAAATATTCCTTGCGATAGTATCCATCAAATAAAATCACAATATTGCTATGTTACTAAAGATAGTTTGTCAAAAAAAATTAGATATGATGTTGAAATTTGGTGAGATTCTAGTTCTTATGATATTACAGGATGGGATTGTGGGTAAGCGAAACTGAACAAGTGGTTTAGGAGACATTCAACTTTTTGTGAAAAACGATTCGTTCGATTAATTTTTCTCTACAAAATACTCGTATTGCCGCCCCCCATCAAGATCAATCAAAATGTGAATACCCATTCCTACAAAGTTTTCGAGATATTCGAATAGGCTGGCAACCCTGTTTGTGTCTTTTCTTTCTTTCATCCTAAATTTGTTTCGACACATAATAGGTATCCTATTCTACATGGATAAATTCCGAGATAAGACTGTGTTTCTTCCTCACTCTCGGGACAAAGATGGGCATTTTCGCAATCTCCGAAGAAGTAAGGGAGCAGTAATCCTTAGAAAATCCGGATTTTTTTTTGTATTGATTCAATTCTGAATTTATTCCGACAAAGAATAGGTATATAAATGAATTGCAAGACGATTTTCATCTATATAATAAACGTTATTACGGAATTCGTTTATATACCTACTATGCACTAGAAGAAAAGTGAGAATTTAAAGAACAAACGCTCATTATCCGGAACTATTGAGGTATGAATGCAGTTCCCTTTCTTCTTTCGAGACTGTGAAAATCCCCAATTTATCCCGTAATTCATTTTATACCGATCAAAATCGGGAGAAATATGAAATGCATTTGGGATTTGGTTGAAGACATATTATCACCCCAGGATTGTTTAAATTCCATTCGAGCATCGATATAAATTTGGTATTCCAAAGGAATTTGTACATGTCACTGATCTCCCACGAATATCCATTATTTGTTACATCTAAGTCTGCAAAATTATCGGGGATACAGAAAGTTTCAGTAGTAATACCACGAGACCTCCTAAATTATCGGATATTTCCCGATTGTTTCATTGCGTAACAACGAGAGGGAGAAGTTTTGCAGATTAAAATCCCGAGCGTGCGGCGTGAGAGAGTTTTGTACAAAACTTATCTTGATCGTTGATACGCAGGTAATCATGAGGGAAATGTTCGATTAATTTTGGAGGTCGAATGGTATTCGACGGATTATTTTTGGTAATCGCATCCTTCCCAAACCGACTCATTTTGACTTTCTTGATGACTTTCTTTCACTCCACAGGATAACATTTGACAGTTATTTGGTTAGAGAAACAATTGCAGAGCTAGAGGGAAATTATCAAAAGCTACAGGAAAATGATCAAAAGCTAGGGGGAAATAACCGCTGTAATTTCAATTGGAAAGTACTTCATATTATTGAATACTCAACTCTCATTGGCCCAAGGAAGGTCAGATCCGATTACCGAAAATCATCAGTTATAACACCCCGAGACCTTCAAAATTATCGGAATATTTCCCGATAGCTTCGTTGCAAACAAATGAAGGTGTCAAGTTCTGCAGGCTAAAAATCCCAAGTGCGTAGCACGAGGAATTTTTCTGCAATACTTGACCCTTTTGTTTGTTTGCAGGGAAGCTTGAGGGCAATTTTGCAATTAATTTTGAAGGTCAAGGGGTATTCGGCGGAGAATCTTCCGGGACTGGATTTTGGCCAAGCGAAGCGCAATATTCGAGAGCACAACTGAGCAGAAAACAGGAAAGTAAATAGGAATTAAGAAATTTTATTTCTCCACCTTAACGTTCTCAACAAACATGAATAGAAACATACAAAAAATGGATATTAACTCATTCGAAGATTCGTGCAATTGAAGATTGAATTGTTATAAATGTTATTGGAGGTTTTGGAAGAATCAGAAGGTCCAGGGGTAGCTCCAATGTCATGTGCAACTGGATAGCTGCATGATCATGTACTACTGTGTATGGAGGTGGCTTGTCCTTGCTCGTCTTCTTCAGAATACTCAGGTGGTATCCAGGATCCAGTTGCAACTATGATTTGATGGATTAGGGATTTGCATTTCCAGTCATTTTCATGATTTCTTGATCACCAACCCCAGATTTCGACAAAACAGAGACTGCTGTAGCTCGCCTCGAGTGATTCGTGATTTTTTATTCTTTGTATTTACTCCAGCTTTAACTGTGGACTGTTTCAACCATTTTGAAAATTCATTCCTGCTGACTGGTGCGTCTTTGTACCAGCCACTACTTTTTTTTTCTCTTAGTAAGGATTTGGAGTGAGGAAGAACCTATCAGTTTTTATTTTCTCAGTCCTCTTCGACATTAATTTCCAATATAATCTTACTGGGCAGTTTTCTATTTCTCTGGTGTTTTTCGTTAGCCACTTACTTTGGGCACATTGCTTGGCTCCGCCTTGTGTGGTCTTCGTAAAAATGAGGTTATATTCGATTCTTCCCCCTGGATTCCCATCTTCATCTGGCTCATTGTTGAAGTGGTGAACGAGTGCTGTCTACACTTCGCCTCCCCTCCAGGCCAATTTTAGAGAAGCTATGACGAAAAACTTCTTCTGTAAACGCTCTGGAGTGTCCTCATTCCAAATCTGGATAAGTGAATCGAATTCTGTCATCTCCAACGCAGTTGCACTCACTGTCCTCTTCTGAGGGATTGCTTGTAGCAAACGTCTCTTAGAATCACGAGCATCCCGAGCAGATTTGAATTTCAGACCTTTGAAGGGACCCACTTCTCTGTTAAACTCGGTCAAATATTTCTCTTGCATTATCTTAGCAGTTTGTATCCACATAATTTTCACTACGCCTTCTTCATAATCCTGTCCATCTTTTCGCTTCATCTTAAAGCTCCAGTCTTTTAATATATCATTGAGAGTTTCGTCTGTTTTAGTGGTTTCCGAAATGTAACACTTTTCTTCACAAAATTGTAAAAATTGTCTCCAAATCATTTCATCGATAATTTCCAAACTCTCCTTCCCAAATCGACTCATATTTTATTCTTCTCAATTAATACCATTTAGTACACAATTTTTACACAGAAGTTTGTTCCAGCAAAATATCCAATTGATTAGAAATAAATGAAGAGCTACTATGCAATTATCAGATGCAATTTCCAGAAGCTAGTGTGCAATTTCCGTAAAAAATTGATAACAAAAGAGTATTGTGACCTCGAATACTGTGCTGTGATTGACTAAAATCCAGTCCTGGAAAATTATTCAATGAAATTATTTATTCAATCTAACGCTCTGAAGTTGCCGCAAATTTAGACAATTTGAGGCCATTGTGACTTAAGGATATTTCCCGCCACCCCCTTTTAATGGGTTTAATTAGCATACCGATGAAATGAAATCCAAAAGTAGGTGTCGGATTTGCTGTTTTTTAAAAATCGGTCTTGAGTCGAAAATTTTGAAAAATGTAAAATTTTGTACAAATTCATGAACTCGAATTTTTCAATTTTTCATTCACTCTATTACATGAAATTTTCGGTATGAAATTTCATCACATGGAGAAAATTCACTGTCACCATGAAAATGCGTGCATTTACTCATCAGCTGCTAATATTATTGAAAAAATATATGATTCGTAGTACTTACTATCGAATTGAAATGGGTTGAGTAGCTTTATAAATATACAATAGCGTCGCTTTAGACACAAATTTGAATATCTCCGAAGCCAATGATCCGGTTAAGCCCATCTTCAACAGGAAACATTGCAGTGATATGAGAAAATTTCATGCCAAATTTCAAATTTATATGTTGATTTTTTCAAAAATGAGAATACGGACAAGGATTTTAAGCGAAAACCCGAAAAATGGAAAGATCTCGAAAACGGTGAATGAACAGGTATATATGCGTTAATTGATTGCGATAGAAGGCAACAAGATAAATATTTTGGAAAGAAAAAAATTGAAATCGGTTTAGTAATTTTCGAAAAACTTCCAAACAAGTGGATAATGGCATTTTCTTTATATGGGTATAGTTTATGTTGCTAACAAATTATGCTTCTGAATGGCTTCTCTATTTTTGAAATTTATTACTCTTATTTTTTATTGTTTTGAATAGTGACACCCATATGACTCGCTTATGATCCCTATATTACCCTTTCATGAGCCCATACAACCCCCATATGACTCCGTGTGACCCCCATATGACCTCATACAGCCCCTATATGAACCTCATATGAACCCATATCATTTCATATGACACCATATGACCTCAGATAACTTCAAAATGACCTCATATAACGCCCATACGACCCCGTATAACTTTTATATGACCCCATCCAACCCATACATGACCCCCATATGACCTAAAGCTTCATATTGATACTATGCAACTTAATAAATAGTTATGCTGTTTTCATCATCTTTGCACTTCATCGAGAAGGCCGCAAAGCAATCTTCTTGAACCATGATGTTATTGATATGACTATTAATTTTCCAGTTTATCATGAAAAAAAATTTTTTTTTCAATCTCACACTATATGCTGTAGCTCAACAGTAATAGATGCGATCCACATCATATTCTGATAAAATGAAGAGGCTATCAATACAAATTTTTTAAATCATGATTCATTTCATTCTGATAACAATTCTTGGACTGAGCATTGTAAAATCGATTTTTGAAAAAATACCCATATTTCACAACTATGAATAATTCAACTTGAATTGATGTCGTTGAATGGAGCCTAAAAAAATCCATGAAATTTCATCAAGCTCCTATAAAGAAAATTTCGAGAAAAAAAATAGAAAAAAAGTACACACACATACATACATAAATACACCCATACAGACGCCATCTCAAAATCGCATATTTAGACTTTTTAGACCATATTTAGATACCCTGACACAAAAATTTGGAAACTTAATTTTGAGCGATTACAAAGCTTCCATTCGGAAGCAAAAAGAATTTGGAAGAAAATGGCGATTACTCAAAAAACGGCTGGGTCGATTGGGCTGAACTTGAACACCGATTTAGTCCTCATCAGGGATCGGCATAATCGTAATCGAGGAGTATGATTAATGAATTACTTCATCAATTACATAATCTGAAAACAAAATTTTTTGATTATTCTGGTAATCAAGAATAAAATTGGAATATTCTCGAATACTTCATTAATCGGCCATCAAGGTCAGCAATAACCGATTAAATTGATTAATCAATAACGGACATTCCAATTATTTGATTTATCTGATTAATTTTTAAACCCATCCGGTAAATATGTGATTATATTACGAGTTTCGTTCTCGAGATAAACTATGTAGTACCGCTAGTTCCTGCACGATGTCGCCACGATCTTCAGCCCCAATTAGAAAAAGACACTGCCGTGTCCCCTCTATCCATTCCCTCGTGCCCAACCTCATAACGTTTTTTCGTGCATGATACGCCACGTCATCAGTTTTTCTTCTTCGTAAAAAACGTAAAATAGTTAATATTCTGCGATTCATTAACAATGGGAAAATATTCCCACAAGAGGAGATATCGCTCCAGGTCGAGATCGCGATCACAGGACATCGACGAAATGATTAAAGAGTTGAAAAAATTGAAAAAGAAAGCTGAGAGAGACAGGCATGGACGCCTTGCATCGAGAGAACGAGAGCCTTCATTCGAAAGCTATTACAAACATGGTTATTATTATGACACATGTCGAGAAAGATCTCGTAAGTAAAAAAAAAAAAATGGAAAATAAAAAATAAAGTCAATTCATTTCAATGAATTGTGTTGGGCAGTAGGCTCGTACAAGGTACGAGATAAACTGTGCCTCAATTTGGCGGTGGGCCCTCACAAGGTGTGGGACATACCGTGCATTAATGGCAGCAGATCTGCAACATATTGTGGTTTGAGCTGTACATTTTAGACATCATGATCATCATATATAAATGCAGGAGGATTCATCGTGGATTGTGTCTCTGCTCTCAATGTTTCAGATTCTCGGTCTCGTTCTTATCGACCATCACGTTCTCGTTCACGTCAACCCTCACGATCTCGTTCACGTCACCGGTCTCGCTCTCACCATCGCTCTCGCTCTCACCATCGCTCTCGCTCTCATTCACGTAAGAACTCGCGATCCCCCTCAGAACATCGCTCTCGCTCCGGCTCTGTCTCAAAATCGGAACTAGAGGATCGAATGGAGGATCTCTCCAACCATGAAGAGACGGNCCTGTAAGTGACGTTCGATTGTAATTATATGGAGAGTTTCGTTCGAGAGATGATTTACCCACCCATTTTATTAAATTCTAGTTAATGAACTATCATTCAAGTGTCCCACCCAAGTAAGTGTGTATTGCTGTAAAAGTTATGAGGTTGGGCACGAGGGAATGGATAGAGGGGACACGGCAGTGTCTTTTTCTAATTGGGGCTGAAGATCGTGGCGACATCGTGCAGGAACTAGCGGTACTACATAGTTTATCTCTCGAATGAAACTCTCCATATAATTACAATCGAACGTCACTTACAGGTAAGTTCGTTTGATTTCCAATTATTTATGTAAACATTAATCGAAGCTGANTTTACTCCAAATTAAGCTAGAGGAAGAAGTCAAATCCTCAGTCTTCAAGAATTTTTTTGATTCTGGCAAACTCTTGTGCGAGTCTTATTTCCAAATGACAAAAACTCGTAAGGCATTTATCTATCCGAGCCTAGATAAAAAAGCCAAGGAGGTATTGGAGAAGACCCAAACAACAGAGCTTCTGTTTGGGAATGAATTGTCAATAAAATTGAAAGAAGCTAAATCAATGGAGAAGGTTGGGTTGACTTTGAAACCTCAACAGACTATGAAGAGATTGCCACAAAAATTATTGAGTAAGGGAAACTACAGGACCCCATCTGGGAGAAATCAGAGATACCCTCAGATGGGGTACAGGTCAAGGGCATATCAGCAGGGCGATCGTCCGAGCTATCAGTCGACTCGACCTCAGTCGTCGAGAAGCACCAGTGCCAGCCAACGCCCTGCACATCAGTCGCGCAGCAAGGAGAACTCATCAACAACTCCAGTAACGAAGCAATAGAGGTAAAGAGGGTAGCGGGGCGACTGAGTAAATTTCTTGACGTTTGGTCAGGAATCACAAGAGACCCATTTATTCTTAGTTGTATAAATGGATACAAAATAGTTTTTAAAGAAACTCCTTTCCAGTCGAAAGCTCCAGTAAGAAACCCTGTTAGTCAATCAGAAGAAGCTGAATATGTTAAGGCTATAAGTAGGCTCTTAAAGGTGGGGGCAATCCGGAAATGCTCACCATGTAAAGGCCAATTCATATCGACTTATTTTTTGATTCCAAAAACTAATGGCTCATCGAGGTTTGTACTGAATTTAAAAAAATTGAACAAAGGTTTTATTAATGCTGATCATTTCAAAATGGAGGATTTTAGGACGGCAACTAAGCTATTGTCGAAAAATGCTTTCATGGCAAGTTTAGATTTGTGTGATGCGTATTTTTTGGTAAAAATGCATCCGGATAGTAGGAAATATCTTCGTTTTCAGTGGAATGGTCAACTATTCGAGTTTATGTGTTTACCATTTGGACTGTGCACAGCTCCGTGGATTTTCACGAAAATAATGAAGCCAATTATGAATTCATTAAGAGCTTTGGATTATTTATCAGTAGTTTATCTTGATGATTGGTTGTGTCTGGGTAGAAATGAGGATGAATGTGCAGAGAATTTAAGAGAAACACGAAATTTATTACAAAAAACAGGGTTCATTGTGAATGAAGAGAAGAGTATGTTTACTCCAAGTACAAGATGTAAATTTTTGGGATTTATATTAGATTCGTCTCAAATGATACTTGAGTTACCAGAGAAAAAGAAAGTAAATATTACCAAGCTGATTGAAAATTTACGTGAGAAAAATAAATGTACAATCAGAGAATTCGCTAAATTC
>NW_021680512.1:349204-367409 GCF_001412515.2 Diachasma alloeum
ATAATGGTCCGATCAAACATTGGTTACAATTTTGTGCTGTCTGGGATTTAGATCCATTTAAGGTGTCAGTCGAACAGGCTTTGACATGGCTCACATTGCGTTATGACTCAGGAGCGTCTTATGGTACACTGAATACTTGCAGAGCGGTGTTAGGGTTGTTGATCGGGGACGAAATTTCGAAGAATCAGATGGTTGCTCGATTCTTTAAAGGTGTGTACAGATCAAGGCCACCAAAACCTAGATATAATGACACTTGGGACGTTGCTCCAGTACTAAGCAGAATAACTGAGATGTTTCCTTTGGATACTTTGTCACTATCTCAACTGACCAGTAGACTAGTTATCTTATTGGCATTGGCAACTGCTCACAGATTGCAATCTCTTGCAGCTATTAAGATCTCTAATATAACTAAATAGATGGAGCCTATGAGATTAGAATTGACGAATTGTTGAAATCGTCACATATAGGTGCCCCTCAACCATTATTTTACTTACCTAGATATATGGCCAAACCTCAGTTATGTGTAGCAAGTACTTTAGAATATTATTTGGAAAAAACGAAAACTCTGAGGGGCAACTGTGAGGATCAATTATTATTATCCACCAGAAAGCCTCATAAGGCAGCATCAACTGAGACAATTGCGAGATGGATTAAAAGTTTTTTAGCCGAAAGTGGCATTAATAATAAATATAAAGCCCACAGTACAAGACATGCAGTTACGTCTGCAGCCTTGAAGAAAGGAATCGATATCAATGTAATAAAAACAACAGCAGGTTGGTCCAAAGACTCGTTAGTATTTGCAAGGTTCTATAATCGACCGATTTCACAAGATAGACGAAAGTTCGCAGAAACTATTCTCGATTTAGATGAATTACGAATCTAGATCAATTATGGGATTTGTTAATTTTATATATGGTTCGAGTTGAAGAAATAAAATATGTTTCTCTAAACATCTACATAGTTTATCTCGAGAACGAAACTCGTAATATAATTGGAAATCAAACGAACTTACCTGTAAGTGACGTTCGATTGTAATTATATGGAGAGTTTCGTTCGAGAGATGATTTACCCACCCATTTTATTAAATTCTAGTTAATGAACTATCATTCAAGTGTCCCACCCAAGTAAGTGTGTATTGCTGTAAAAGTTATGAGGTTGGGCACGAGGGAATGGATAGAGGGGACACGGCAGTGTCTTTTTCTAATTGGGGCTGAAGATCGTGGCGACATCGTGCAGGAACTAGCGGTACTACATAGTTTATCTCTCGAATGAAACTCTCCATATAATTACAATCGAACGTCACTTACAGGTAAGTTCGTTTGATTTCCAATTATTTATGTAAACATTAATCGAAGCTGAAGATTATTCGATTTTTTAATTAACCACTACTCGAGATCCTGAATTTTTCAATTTTATAAGCCATCAGTAATTGAAATTTACGATTATTCGATTACTTAATCAATTATTCATTAACAATGAAAAATACTTAAATACTAAAATAATTATGTATCAGGATTGTGTGTATATTTGATGTTTTTTGGATTCCTATATCCATTTATCATAAGTGCTGGTCTTGTGGTAGCGGATAGAGGACACTCCACTGTATAGTGGAAATAAAATCTCTTGATAGTACAACATACCACAATACATTTAATGAAAATTTTCCAATAATTTTCAACAAGTGCCTTATCGAATCATCTCGGATATCAACAAAAAAAATAGATACTAGATTCTCATAATTAACAGAAACGGAAATAAATAGAAATTTCCCTCTTTTCCCTCCATACATGCACGAAATTTTTATGCAAATTTGAACTAAAAAAATAAATGTCATAAATGACTAACAAACAAAATTGACTAACAAACAATATGTCAAAATATGTTGTTTCGTCTAAAAAATGCTATTGGTTTTCTTTGAAACTCCATGAGATTTTTATTAAAATTCTATCGAAAAATTTCGTTTTTTGCACCAATTCTATTAAAAATCCTGCAATTTTTCTATGCATTTGTTAATATATATTTGTCCATAGAATAAACGCGAAGAAGATCGATTTTTCTATATAATTTATTCCTTTGGAATTCTTCTTATGTGAATTTTTGGGCATGAATTTTCCAAGTTTCATTTTGTGATTTTATTATGAGGAATAAATAAAATTTTAAAACATTTTAAAAAATTTGATTAAATTTGATATGATAACATGGAAAAAATCATGATATTAAATTTAAAAAATATAAAATAACAGGTCTTCCTGCCTCATTTTATCTAAACACATGAGTATTTAGTAATCTGACAGTGTAATCGATTAATATTCAGTTCTGATTACGAATTATTCAATCAAAGAAATCTTGATTTGAATTATTATTATTATTATCATTTATTGAGAAAGATCAGTTGAACTGGTATACATCTCATTCCACTAAGAGTAAATGTGTGTTTTGGTAAATTGCGCCTAGACTCGAAGATTAACAGGAAAGTTGCTTAATTCCCCTAAATACAGCTATGGATATAAACATAATCAACCAATTATTCAGCTAGTGTGATTTGGTAAATTGCGCCTGGACTCGAAGATTAACAGGAAAGTTGCTTAATTCCCCTAGATACAGCTATGGATATAAACATAATCAACCAATTATTCAGATAGGGATAGCTGGACGATAATAAACTCGATGCAAATCAAATCAACACATGAAGACTAATGAAAATAATCCTTTGGATTGAGTTAATAACATGAAGTCTCACTAGCCCCAGACACTATTAATGAAAACTATCCGAGATAGCGAGACAGGGAAGATCAGTGATAGTCAGAGATCAGGGTGCCAACTGTGTCACTGCCAACCCCTACAGGAAGTACGTCCTTCTCGGGTTCCCCCTACCACAGTGAAGCACCGTGCACTTTCCTGTGTTCAGCGAGAGGAGCCACCTTTCCGTCCAACCGCCGAATATGTCCAGACCCTCCTGAAGCTTGTCCCCCTCATCAGCATGCCAGAAAAGCTTGGTGTCATCTGCAAAGAGCAAAGCCGTCACAGAGACCCCAGCAACCAAGTCCGCAACGTAGACGACGAACAAAAGAGCGCCCAGGACAGATCCTTGAGGCACTCCACTTAATCATTTTGATGACATCTCGAACTTCCAAATTGATAACATGGGGGAAACAATGGAAATGCTGTTCTTCAGCGTCAAATTCAACATTCTTTACACGTAGAATCGTTTCAAATTCTTTCATGAAAGTTCGATTTACAGAAGCATTGTCTACAGTGACCCCTCCAATGTTCTTCAATAGCCCTGCCCTCTCCAAAGTCCCACAAAATATTCTGGCGATATCCAAGCCGGTGTGGTTACCCTTACTGGGTACAAAGTCGATGACAAGAGAATGAATCTGCCAATTTTCATCGATGTAACTCTCTTTAATTCCATAAAATGACTTGGATCTGATCGAGGTCCAAGCATCGATGGTGAAGGACATTTTTGAATTATTTCCTTGCAGGATTTGCATGACATGTCCCGGCACATCGTTGAAAGTTTTTGTCACTGCATTGGTCATGGCTGTTCGTTTTGGGAACGTTAGATTGGGAGCGATTGTTCGGAACAAAGCTTGAGTCAGTTCATCGTCGAAGAATCGCAGACATATTGTCAGTTCTCGAACGTCTCTGAACTGAAAGAAAAAGAAACAAAATGATGATAATTTTTCAAGTGATTAATCGTGGAGAAATGATTGAAAGTCATCTAATGGGTCAATAGTCAATAATCTCAATGAGATTTATCGAGTGTTCATAGTGATTTCACATTATTTTTATGCCTGCATGATTTCGAAGAGAGCCGTCTAAGGCAGGGATGGGCATAGTCGGAACCTCGGGAGCCACGGCCATAAAGCCCTATTAGACCCATTGTTCGGAATACAATACCCCAATTGCGTGAAGCCCAGCGTAGTCAGAGTGGGGGTAGCAGCGTGCACGAAGAGGGGCGCAGTTAGACAGAGAGAGCGTTACGCGCTCTCCCTCAAAATTTAAAAAACCTAACCGCCTAAAAATTCAAACAAATTTTCACCAATTCAACTTGAAAAATGCTTAGTTGTACCGGGGGTAATTGTTAAAACATCATGGTGCCAGAAATTGATTATTTTTTAGTCACCTTAATATTGAATAATTATTTTATTAAAAATTGAAAAAAATATGAGATGTCAGTTCTTTAAAATTTAATTAATTAATTATTAATTTAAAGTTTAACTTATAAGTTTTGCCCACTCTTGGCCAGCACTTTTCATAGCTGCTCAACGGAAACCACGGGAAGGTGGTAGGCGTATTCCGTCAGGAAAACACTAAAAGAAAAAAATATTGCTCAGCCATCTCACTTCTGTGTGATATAATAAATCGCGCGACTCTAAATCATTTTGTTTTTTGAAAAGATTATACAAACGGTGCTGCAGCGGTTTCGAAATTATTGAATTAATTAATTTTACAGCTAATGAAATGATGTCAACGGAAATTTTCTTTACACATAATGCTAATTATTTTGATTTTTTTCTGCAGTAATTATTCATTTTCGTGGTTAACTGGAAATGGATGAATTTGCAAAGATTTAACGGTGGGATCGATATAATGAAAAAAAGTCAAGAGATGAAATGATCAAATTTCTTGTTTCCGTGCTTTTTTAAGGTCAAAAATCTTTTAAATTTAAGTAAGACTGTCACTTGCTGAACATTCAATTCCTGAAATGCGGAAAACACAATTAAATTTGTTACATACTTCTTAGGGAATGTTCAAACAATATTAACAAAAATTAAAAAATCTTTTCACCAGTGTTTTTCAATTCATTTGCTACCGAAATATTCAATTTGGAGTGATTCATTAAACGGAATTTTATGCGGAAGTTGATATAGAAAACAATCAACAATTGATATTTTTTAACAATGCAAAATATATCAAGAAAAATATTCATATTTTTCTTTCAAAAATTCAAATTTTGTGCGTGTTGACTGACATAACGATACCCCCACTCTGACCCAAGCATTGGGTCTCGCCACTCCGACTACGTGCACAATACGACAGCACCCCTTTTTTTTTATGGTCATTGGCCTAATTGGGGTTGGGAGCTCGGTGAGCTCGGAGAGCTCACTTTGCCCAGGCCTGGTCTAAGGAACTTCTCCTAATACAGAACTTTTTTTTGCAAACAAACATTCACTTGACGTTCTTCCTCACAATCATTGGTTTCAATTATTTATTTTAGCAACAAAACAATTCGATCATGCTTCACTGATATTTGGACGAGTCTATAAGAATTGAATAGGATATTTCTTTTTTTTTATTAAATAGAATTTCTCTTACCTCTCCTCGTTTTAAACTGTTGAAAACATCCTAGAGAGTCCTTTGAGATTGATATAAAACGACTGGAGTGACAGGAAACATTTTATCGTAAATATCTTTGTGGTCAGTACTCAAATTCCATTTGAGCCCACTCGTGTTTCCATTCTTCCTCTTAATCTCCACAATTTTATTCTCCTGTTTACATTTTTTGCATATTCCCGCTTGGACGTTATTCACAGTTTTGTATTCAAAATAAGGTTTGTATCCATCTTGAGCTTGAAGAGTATTTTGTTCTGACATTGGCTCATTAGATACCTCAACACTGTCAGGTGAGTCCTCTCTGTCACGTTCAGTGATGCCCATTGAATCTGTGGAAATTTCACTGTCATTTCCTCTTCTTTTTTTATTTTCCCTACCACTAGTGGAACGGTTACGTTTTATTCTTGTTTGTCTGAGATTCTCACTCTTTATTTGCAGGTATCTCCTCGTTTATCCTACATGAGATATTACACGACTAGTCAACATCACACGTTTTACTCGTGACTAACGTCAAGCGAGGGTACCATTTTGGTTATGGCCATTACGTGACTGTACAGGAAGCAGACGAGTAGGGACATCCAACAGAATATTTCAGTACTGTGCCTATGTAACTCGGACGGCGGTTACCATCAGAGTAAAAAATTTCAATTCAATTTTTTTCTAGGTCGAAATTATTACTTCGGAAGATGTGAATTCATACACCCTTTATAACATCGTTATGAAGCGCGTAAGAATTTGATTTATTAAAATTAATCTTTCCACCCTAAAAAATGATTGGTTTGAAATTTTCAACTCTGATGGTAACTGCCGTCGGAGTCCCATGGTCACTTAAACATCAAGTCGCCCTTCCACTGGATGACATAACCAATAATAATAATACGTAGTCCTAGAACGGCTGAAGACATGGACTTCAGTGATAGAATCCAACTCGACATACATATGTCCTAACGTCCAACAATAGAGAAGTGCAAATAGATTGAAAACAAGAAAAATAAATATTGAAAAAAGAATTTATCTGAATGAAATGAATCATAAATGATTGAATTCAAATTTTCAACCTCCGTAATATTTTTCCCCTTTCTTGAATTTTTAAACGCATCCCCTGTGCCCTTTATGACGCATACTTTCCTGTCTACCTGCTCAACGTGACCTATATGCCATTAACCCTCGAATTTTCAGGGAAAAACTAGAAAATTTTTCAACTACCTATCCAGGTGAAAAAAAAAAATTTGAGTGGAGAGAGATGAGACAAAACGAGGGAGCATTACATTCTCGACCCCCAAGACAAGACAAGAGGACAATATTTCGCATAGTCACGATACAAGACCAAAAGAGTCCGAATTCTCGTATTGTCTTGTATTGCGGCAACACTAGTTTTGAGTCCTGATTGCCGATTTGTCTTGTAATCAAAAAATCAGTGGAGGGATTAATGGACTACAAATATAATCATCAATCTGAGCTGTAATCATTACCAAAGGAATGATTAATGCCGATCCCTGGTCTTCATTAATACCTGACAAAATAACGAATAATCTGACAAAATTACAAATTTTCTGTATTATTTCAGTCTTCTATTCCTCAATTTTCTGAAAGTTGACCACCAGGTGGACACCCGCACATACAGACATGGTCATCAAAATTCATATTTGCACGTTTCAGACCATTCTACATCATTTCTAAGCCAAATTAGGAAATCTCAAAATGGAACGATTTTAATGCTTCCATCCTGAAGCAAAAAGAGGAGAAATACATTTTGAATCCTTTGGAAAGTATATCTAACTAATATAAATCACCCTCAAGAGTAGGCTTTTGTTAAAAGTAATCAGTTGGATGAGAAAATAAGACATGGCGAAAGAGAAAGAAGAAAACAGGGTTTTCGCTTGTATATTCATGAGAAAATGGCCTCATTCGTTCCTGAAAGAGCAGGAAGTCGATAAAACCTCTATTCCCTGTGGGAAAACAGGAGTATTTGTTGAAGTGATGGAATCTGCAACGAGAAATCGCGGAAAAATTTACATCCAATCTTAGAAATCTACGGGTGTCTTCGGGGAGTTTCAGAAAGCGCTCTTCGATTTCAAATTATGATAAATTACATTTCTTATTTATCATCTAACTTTATCAGAATACGAAGTATATGATTCATCTTTCTCTTTTTTCTCTTTCACGGTAATGCACATGTTGTTGAACTTATCGAAATATTAGCGAATTTATAACAGTGGACTTTTGGAATGATTAATAATGATGCTCAAGCGTTATGTATTTAAATAAAGGGTTACAATAAAAAAAAAACTGTCGAGACATTCGAGGGATAATACGACCGACGGATAATACCGCCCGTCTAAGGAAAACATTGGATTTCAATCCTCTAAGGTAAACGTCCAACTCAGAAGTACTTTTCTACTCGAGTAGGGTAAACTAATCACACACGTGCTTACTATGATCACTACCTGGTAGTACGCTCTCTAGGCCCGTCAAATTACGACTTCGAGATCAAGGATGATAGATGAAGGATCAAAACCACAGCATATCATGTGGGAAAATACTATGAAACACATACTAAGTTTCCGGATTCTAGCAAATTGGGATTTGTTAAAAAAATTCAAAACTGCAACATTAAACGTGCGCCCGATTTTTTCCGCGTTACGCTGACGAAATTGTAATAGATGGGATAAAAATCTATAAGACATGATTTGTAGAGCATTAAATTTTCTGTAAACATAGAGAACAAAAAATCATGAAATTGATCAATTCATTATGGTTCAATTTATCCTTCGAAGAATGATAAACTCAACCATCATATCGAATTATTTTTATAGAAAAAATTCTAGAAATGATCCGTATATTATTCTTATTTTCATCCATTTTTTTCTTGAATCTGAAATTCTTCCCATAAATTCCATGTCTCTTTTTACTAGATTCTAGAAACTTTGATTCTAAACTTGCTTTTTTTGAAATATTCTTCTTTCTAAAGAGAATTCGCGTGAGTTGTACCAAAAGGTCGTATGATCATTTTTTTTTGTTTTTCCAAAAATTTGTGTGAAAAGGTCGTCTAAACACTTTCCCAGGGGATATGAAATCTCCACGTTTCAGATGATTCTGAGTTATCTGAGCCTAACTTTTTGAGACAATTTTTTTTGGCTTACTCATAGGGAATTAAGAATTTTTTTTACGAACCTAGGGCGTATTCTCGTTTTTTGGGGGATTAATAAATATTCATGCTTAGATGATTCTGAATTTTTTTTTGAGCCCATTTTTTGAGTTAATCTGGAATGAATGATTAACACAAAATTGTATTGTGAGTGACTCCGCCAATAATTGGTCCGGTTTCGTTCCATGAAAATTTGCATTTTGTAGAGACTTTTCCGATGGTTTTTTCTACTATCAAAAGAGCTTTGAAAAACTCTCCCCATTATCGTCGGAAAAGTCAATTTCTTTGATTTTCGACTTTTTGTCATCTTTTTGTTGAAATTCTGGGTGTCAGAAGAAATGATAAGACATTTTTTGAGTCTTCAATCTGTATCATTGGCGAAAATTTCCCGTTCTTTCGATTAATCATGGTTTAAAGTTGTTCACAGCACCAAAAATGTCGTGAAATTCCGAAAAGAGTTAAAAATTCTGCGTTGTATCACCTTTCCCCATCTGGATTGCAGATTTTTTTTTTTTATGGAACTGATTTTTTGTTTCGGAAAGTATCCAAAAATTAAAGTGGGATTTCACTCTATTCTATCGAAACATAATTTCTGCCGTGTTTTTCTGTTTTTTTATTTTTTTCATGAATTAAAAATGTTTTTGTTTTCCATTGAAAACTTTTCTTTTTGCGAAGAAATTTAAAAAAGAAAATTTTACTGGAAAAGTATGTATATGGTTCCTGGGCTGGAATTTTTAAAAAGTCTAATTGTTTTTACGCAGACCAAAAACTATGTGCCGAAAAATTAGGTTCAAATGATCCAGACATATCTGAAACGTGGAAATTTATTATTCCCTAGGAAAGTGTTTACACGACTTTTTTATCCGTATTAAAAAAAACAATTGAAAAATTCTCCATAAAAAAAATGAAAAAAATTGTCTTGAAAAATTGGGCTCAGATGACTCAGAATCATCAAAAACGTGCAGATTTCATATTCCTTGGGAAGGTGTTCATACGACCTTTGGGCGCAAATTTTCGAAAAATTAAAAAAATTACGCGTGAAAAAATTAAAAAATTTGTCTCGTAAAATTGAGCTCAGATGACTCAGCATCATCTAAAACGTGGAGATTTCGTATTCCCTGGGAAAGTGTTTATACGACCTTTTGGCACAAATTTTCAAAAAATTGAAAAAATTACGCGTAAAAAAAATAAAAAAAATTGTCTTGTAAAATTGGGTTCAGATGACTCAGCATCATCCAAAACGTGGAGATTTCATATTTTCTGGGGAAGTGTTTATTAGGGTGGTTTTTACTGGCAAAATTTTTCGTGCCGCCCCTCAAATATACTCCAAATAAATAAGAAAAAATCATCCTAAAATTTCAAGTCTTAATCTCCATTTTAAAACGCCCCCCAGAAGCCTTCTTTTTCTCCATAAGAATAACCCAGATTTTCAACGGAAACAGACAGTTTATTTTTTTCTGACACTGTTATTTAATTAAAAAATCTGAAAATTGGGGAAAATGTTGGCTATAGGTGGTACATTGATGGGAAAATCTTAATTTTTCAAATGCTCCATATGATTCTTGAAATAGGGTTCCAAGAAAAATCGTAAAAATCGACTTTTCAGGATTTTCTTATGAAAAACAGTTCATGTCCATCCTAATAGAATAAAAATTAATGATAAAAGTATTTTCCAGTAAATTAATATTATTACCTGAATTTTTCAAGTTTTTTATTCACTTTTCCTAACATTTATACCGCTTAAAACCTATTCAGAAGGATTCTATAACAGGTTCTTCTTTAAAATCTGTTGATTTGATTGGTGTCTCCAATTTTTGAGTCTTTCTATTAAATAATATGCGTGAAAAGAATTCAAGAATGACGCCGAAATCGTTTCAGCGTTCTGCCATTACGCGGCGCTGACCGGTCAGCTGTTCCTTGTTCCTTCCGTAGTCTCGGTATTGTAGATGAAAAACAGTGGCTTTGAACTGTTTTTGTGCTCCAGAGTAATTTAATATTAACGGATGCGTTGAACAAGTTTTCAGTCTATAATGTCATTGGCACCTCATTTAAGACTTGACATTTATTTGATTGGTGACATTGATGTTCAAATATGTGGGAATAAACTGCCATCAAAAATGCAAATACTCAAAGTATTGTTCTACAATCTACGAGAAGTGAAGTTGTCATTGCGTGAGAGTGCAAAATTAGTTCTACGTGAAGTGCAAATTTTCTGGGACAAAGCTCGACTGCCTACTCAGAAAGAATCCCGGTGCATTGAGAAGATAGGTCTTCTTTGGGGATGAACGTTTTATGGTTCCCGTGCAGGCACCACATATATGAATTAATCCTCCGTTGTGTTTTCGAATGTAAATTGCCTTCCACAACTGGTCTTAATGTACCAATTTTCAAAACCTTTCGGGATAATTGGAAAGAAATTGATCAATTGAAATTTCAAAGTGGAATTGAAGATGAGAGGGTGAAAAGCATTGTGACAGCTGAGCACATCGAGAGGATAACAACATATGTGAATGAAACACTGAAGTCTGTACAGCCTAGGGACGACTACAAGGAGTTGTTAGATTTGACTCTCATATTTTTGGGGAATTCTCCACCTCAGGGAGTTAAATTCTATTATCCTGGCGCTTCTCATTACGCATGTTGGATGTCGAAGGCTATATACTGTTTGAAAATATTCCTTTTCCGCGATCCATTTTCGTTGAGTTCAGAAATATTCGTGGCCATCCGAGAAACCTGTATTTTCATTGTAATGCTATACGTGAAAGCTTGGTTTACCTGTCCTCTAGCAACAGCTGCGCCCAATCATGACTTATAATTCCTGAAGAAACTATATGAGTACAAAGTTATCGATGAAAAAATATCAGATGTTACATCAAAGAAGTTTAGCAATCATTTATGGTATTTGAATCCTGAAACAGCAGCATTATCTTTCTTTGGTGAGAAGGTATCATTAGACGTAAAACGTAAGATGATTGAGGGCTTGACACCATACGAAGAAATTGATGCAATTTACCCTAAACGATTCCAACTCAATGCTAAATCTACTGAAACATATTGTGATGCAGAAATTTATAGTTTTGTGACTCCTCAAACCCGCAACTTCTTCTCCAGATTCGAAATTGCTGAAGATTTTCTTGAATTGGTTCCTTCCTTATGGAATGAAAATGAAAGTTTTTTGAATGGTTTGAACATTGTAAGGAAGATCAGGATTACTAATGACATCGCAGAGAGAGGTATTCTATTGTTTTCTAATTACAAAGACCTTTTAACAAAGAATGAGGGCCAAAACCAATATGCTCTGCAAATTATCGGTGCGTACCACGAACGATTCCCGGATTTTAGGAAAGAAACCATTATGAAATCCTTCTAAATCGATTTTGAGCGATGTAAATGTTATGGAAAATAAATAAAAAAGCTGAAAAAATCATGTGATTGTACTAAATCATTTAAAAATACTTCTATTGTTACTTTATTTTCATTTCGAATGGGCATGAACTGTTTTTCATAAGAAAATCCTGAAAAGTCGATTTTTACGATTTTTCATGGAACCCTATTTCAAGGATCATATGGAGCATTTGAAAAATTGAAATTTTCCCATGAATGTACCACCTATAGCCAAAATTCTCCCCAATTTTCAGATTTTTTAATCAAATAACAGTGTCAGAAAAAATAAACTGTCTGTTTCCGTTGAAAACCTGGGTTATTCTTATGGGGAAAAAGAAGGCTTCTGGGGGGCGTTTTAAAATGGAGATTAAAACTTGAAATTTTAGGATGACTTTTTTTTTATTTAACCACCCTAATATATATATATATATATATATATATATATATATATATATATATATATATATTCGTTATGGGCAGACTAGATCTTGCGCATGCGCGGATCTCCTCTCCATCAGGTTTGTAACTTGTAAGAGTTCACTCTACTGCGAGGCGCGAGACGAGAGACGTGTTGTAGCCAATAAACCAGTGTTCTAACTATAAAACCCGTTTATTATTTGTGTCCACACCCGCAATGCAACAGGTTATGGGCCCAGCACGCTCCTTAGCGCAAATAAAAATTCAAGTGAGAAACGAAAAATAAAAGTGATAGTAAAAAATAAGGACAAACCCTCAGGAACATAGTGCCAAATATCTGGTGGTCTGAGGTGGCGAGGGAAGGCTGGAAAGACGGAAAAGCTAGAAGGAGAGAGGCGTAAGTACGGTTGAATGTGCTATGCCGGTGGTAAGGGTCTCTCAGGCAACGGAAAGATATTGCATCATCACAGAAACAACGTGGACGCTGTGAGACAAGATGGTGGACAACAAACGTTGGCGAAACCATCAAACGAAAATCCGGGAGAAAAATAAAATATTCAATTAGGGAATTGAAAATCCCAAAGAAAATGAAAATAAAAATAGATTGAAATAGGTGGGAATAATATATGTTGAGGAATGAGTTGGGAGCGTTGTAACATGGTGAAGGACGCGTCCAATATATGGACAATCGGTGAGAGAAGCGTCCATGTATGGAGAATCGGTGAGGGACGCGAACAATATAGAGAGTCGGTTAACGTGGTGGGTGCGCGCGCAGCATTGGTGGGGATAGTGACCAGGAGTGGTTGTAGTTAAGCAGCACACGCAAAGCTCGAGGGAATGATGAGATGGCGAGATGTAGAAAAGAGAAGGGGTCACGCGGCTCTCCGCCAGCGCGCGCGCATCGCAACTGTGGCCAGCGGCAAAACTAAATCCAAATTTGAAATTGATGCGGAATACAAATTAGGCGAGAGTGCACAAAAATAACAACAAGCCCAAATCAGCCAACTAATAAATAAATAACCATAGGTGACGACTTGTGAGAGCTGTGGAGGCAATTAACGTTCTTCTTTGGATTTGATGAACTTCATAAAGGAGAGGACGTCGTCCTCGAGTTAGTAGAGAAGACCATGGTAATACGAACAGACACAATTAAGTGTTATAAGTTTGGCGAGTTGAGATGAATTAAAAAGGAGAGTTACGACGAGAAATGTATGCGATCAAAGGGCTTGTGAGTATATTAGCTAGCAAATATAATCACAAATTAACTAAGCACTGAAAATGATCAAATAAAACAAAAATACTAGTTAAAAATTCAGAATAAAATCTGAAGTTTGGTTGCTCTAAAGGGGTGATCAGTGGAAGCATGCTTGTGTTCAGTGCGTGGAAATTGATCAGCTCTGTCGGGCATAGAGGGGATATTGTGTTCATATCTCGTCTGTGTCTGCTTCTCCAGAAGCTGAATATACTTGTGCTCGGTTGGTCGGTGAAAGGGCATAATACACAAATGATAATACTGATATTCATAGATTCTATTTATCACAACGGCCAAAAGCATGATGACAGAGGAACAGTGGAGACTACTGGTGGAGTGGCATGAGCAGAAGCTCTTCGCCAATAAGCCTCCCATCATGCCCAAAATCTATGAGGAGCAATCCCCACACGTATGAAAAAATCGTATAGAACTTTTCTATACGAATTGTGTATAGAATGATCCTATACGATTTCTATAGGTTTTTCGTATATGATATTCGGACTTTTCTATACGAAAATTTTCTATACGAAGTTTTTCTATACGAATACTTTTTCATCGCAATCTCTACGTGAATTTTTATTCTATACGATTTATTCCTATACGCTCGAGAGAAATGCGTATAGAAATACGGCGATTCTATACACGAGGTTTCTATCCATTCGCCTGGGAATCGTATAGGGGTTTCTATAGGGATTATTCTATACGATTTATTCCTATACGCTCGAGAGAAATGCGTATAGAAATCCGGCGATTCTATACACGAGGTTTCTATCCATTCGCCTGGGAATCATATAGAAGATTCTATAGGGATGATTCTATACGATTTATTCCTATACGCTCGAGAGAAATGCGTATAGAAATCCGGCGATTCTATACACGAGGTTTCTATCCATTCACCTGGGAATCGTATAGGGATTATTCTGTACGATGTTTTCCTATACGCTCGAGAGAAATGCGTATAGAAATCCGGCGATTCTATACACGAGGTTTCTATCCATTCACCTGGGAATCGTATAGGGATTATTCTGTACGATGTTTTCCTATACGCTCGAGAGAAATGCGTATAGAAATACGGCGCTTCTATACACGAGGTTTCTATCCATTCACCTGGGAATCGTATAGGGATTATTCTGTACGATGTTTTCCTATACGCTCGAGAGAAATGCGTATAGAAATACGGCGCTTCTATACACGAGGTTTCTATCCATTCACCTGGGAATCGTATAGGGATTATTCTGTACGATGTTTTCCTATACGCTCGAGAGAAATCCGTATAGAAATCCAGCGATTCTATACACGAGGTTTCTATTCATTAGCCTGGGAATCGTATAAAGGTTTCTATAGGGATTATTCTAAACGAATTATTCCTATACGCTCGAGAGAAATATGTATAGAAATCCGGCGAATCTATACACGAGGTTTCTATCCATTCGCCTGGGAATCATATAGGGGTTTCTATAGCGATTATTATATACGATTTATTCCTATACGCTCGAGAGAAATGCCTATAGAAATCCGGCGATTCTATACACGAGGTCCGGCGAATTTTTCCCGAAAAATGAGAGTCCACGTATAATAAATTCGTATCTCTCGTGGAACACTACAAAAAATGCTGAGAGTACTTTTCACGGGATTATTATCTATATTTCAGCGGATTTTTTTTTCCAGAAAATAAATGAAAAATAACTCTTTTTTTTCTAAAGGATTTATGAAGTATACTTCGTCAAGTGGAACACATATTTCCATCATATCCGTAAAATCATGTGACACCTGCCTTTTTACATGGTATGAATATCATGGTAAAAAAATATAATGTAGTTAATAATTTCCATGCGTATAATTTATTCCCCGTAAACAAGTCGCTCATTGTTAGTCAGATACAATTTTTTCACGTTAAAAAATTACACTGTTCTTTGACAGCTCTCACGTGAAAAAAGCTAGCGAATCATTAATGATGGTCAGGCCACGAGTAGGATATTTTGAAAATGCAGGCAACTTTATGGAAATTTTTTTCACATGTTATTTAATCCCTTGCAAAATTTCAGAAACCCCAGGTACGAGACAACAATAAAAATTCATTCGAAAGTTGTCACGTATACATGAGTTTAGAAGGAGCATTGATAATTTCATTTTTTACCACATTGCCAAATGGACGATAATGTAGGGAACATTTTCATAAAATTGGCTGCATTTTTTAAATATCCTACCTACTCCTCGCCTGAACATCGTTAAACAAGGAAATAACAAAATTCGAAATTTTTTCCCGCTATGACGTGATTGATTACGGAAGAATAATGGGAAAAAATAATCAACGTTTATGTTATCTCCGAATTTTGCCAACATGAACTACTGAGGGAATAATGCTGAGTTGCTTTTACTAGTTCAAGCATATTACATTTTATTTTCAGGCGCCATATTTAGTAATTGGTGAACATTATTTTTACACACAAAGAAGTATTATTGGTTATATTTCGTCCAATGAAAATGTTTGTAGATGTAAATTGTCAAGAAAACCACATTTGACATCAGATTAAGTTATTCAACAGAACAAATCAAGTATATTCAAATTCCATATGTCGGATTTTGCGGAAGGCCATATCGAATACCCAATAAATATTTCGTTCAAAAATAGTGAAAATTGTAGTACAAGATAGGTTTTTACTAACCAAAAAAAATAAGAATGACGATTTTCTGTAGGAAAAGCTAAAAATAATAATAACTTGATTAGATCTTCATCATAGATGGCTCAATTAACGATAACATTCCAACAAATCGAAAAAACATCTTACATCCTAACCGGAAAAAACAATCATAAGTTTCCACCAAAAAAAATTTTTTTTCGCTTTTTCTAGCGAAAATCGTCATTTATTTACTTTTTTTCATTTGTAAAAACCTATCTAGTCCTACAATTTTCCATTTTTTTGAAGGAATTTTATTTTGGGTATTCGATATGCCCATTTGCAAAATCCTACGCATGGAATTTGAAATTACTTGATATCTTCGGTTAAAAGGGAAAAAAAAATTATTGGAAAATAAAAATTGAAGAATTTTTCTTGCTTTCACTTTTTTCAGGCCTAACGAAGATATTAAAAAAAAATGAACGGATTTATCGATCAATCGGTCTGGTAATCGAAAAAAGTATTGTGACCCCCCATCCCCTTAAAAAAAAAAGAAGGAAAATGAAAATTATTTTGAGAAATTTATTTACTGATGACGAAACTTTGTCTCAAAACAATTCTGTAGTTATCGATGAATATCTTGCAAATGAAGAGAGATAGAGAAATTTTCATTAAAACCTTATTTGTAGTTGACATTTCGCTGTATAGAAAATATACTTATGATAATTTCGCTATCTTTCTTCATTTCCAAGATATTCATCGATGACTGACAATAAGCGAAAAGCACTTATCCTAGTTTACCAATTCACGACAGAATTCAGGAATGGGACACATTGTATTGGTGAATGATCTCCGTAAATTTAGCGAAATCGAGTGATTTGGCGGCCATTTTGAAAACACCTAAATTATGTGCTATTTATGTGCTTTTTTTTGGTATCCGAAAATTTCTTTGCTTTGCTGGGGTAGTGGAAAATTAGGGGGGAAAAGCGTCGAAACCCATTAAACGCCATAACGGTAATTTTGGTTGGGCCGAGTAGTCCAAAGATGCATGGAAAATTATGTGCTCATTAATATTCGTAAACACAAATGATTTTTATTGCCAATAGCAACGTGTTGAATTATTTGTTATCAATGAATCTTCTTCTTCTCCTATGTCTACTGAATCGGATTTATAAATGCATCAAGATTAATGTGCCCATTAATATTAGTTAACAAAAGTGATTTTTGTGGCAAAAATAGTTGTGTTGTATTTTTTATCAAANGAAAAATTTTTTGCTTTGCTGGGGTAGTGGAAAATGAGGGGGGAAAAGCGTCGAAACCCATTAAACGCCATAACGGTAATTTTGGTTGGGCCGAGTAGTCCAAAGATGCATGGAAAATTATGTGCTCATTAATATTCGTAAACACAAATGATTTTTATTGCCAATAGCAACGTGTTGAATTATTTGTTATCAATGAATCTTCTTCTTCTCCTATGTCTACTGAATCGGATTTATAAATGCATCAAGATTAATGTGCCCATTAATATTAGTTAACAAAAGTGATTTTTGTGGCAAAAATAGTTGTGTTGTATTTTTTATCAAAGACAGACCGAGTCACATGACTTAGGCTCACAGACTAGACTCAGCTCACGCAGTATGTCTATTGACTTGGACTTATAAATGACTGGAGATTTATGTGCCCATCAATATTAGCCAATGAAAATGATTGGTATGGAAAAAATCGGAGTGTTGTATTTTTTATCAAGGACAGACCAAGTCACATGACACAGCTCCCGTATTATGTCTATTAACTTGGACTTATAAATGACTAGAGATTTATGTGCTCATCAATATTAACCAACAAAAATGATTTTTATGAAAAAAAAGTTGTTTTGTATTTTTCATCAAAGACAGACCGAGTCACATGACTTAGACCCACAGACTAGACTCCTCTCACGCAGTATGTCTATTGACTTGGACTTATAAATGACTGGAGATTTATGTGCCCATTAATATTAACCAACAAAAATAATGTTTATGGAAAAAATAGTTGTGTTGTATTTTT
>NW_021680512.1:367681-371569 GCF_001412515.2 Diachasma alloeum
CAAATCATTTTTGTTGGTTAATATTGATGAGCACATAAATCTGTAGTCAATTATAATTCCAAGTCTAAAGACATACTGCGTGAGTGGAGTCTAGTCTGTGAGCCTAAGTTACGTGACTCGGTCTGTCTTTGATAAAAAATACAATACCGCTATTTTTTCCATAGAAATCATTTTCATTGGCTAAAATTGATGAGCACATAAATCTCCCGTCATTTTTAAGTCCAAGTCAATAGACATACTGCGTGAGCTCTCTCATGTGGGATGGTCTGTTGTTGATAAAAAATAAAACACCATGATTTTTTATTCAAAAATCACTGTTGTTGGCTAATATTGATGAGAACATAAATCTCCAGTCATTTATAAGTCCAAGTCAATAGACATAATACGTGAGCTGAGTCTAGTCTGTCGGCCTAAGTCCTGTGACTAGGTCTGTCTTTGATAAAAAATACAACACCATGATTTTTGATTTAAAAATCACTGTTGTTGGTTAATATTGATGGGCACATAAATCTCCAGTCATTTATAAGTCCAAGTCAATAGACATAATACGTGAGCTGAGTCTAGTCCGTGGGCCTAAGTCATGTGACTCGGTCTGTTGTTGACAAAAAATACAACACGACTATTTTTTCAATAAAAATCATTTTTGTTGGTTAATATTGATGGGCACATAAATCTCCAGTCATTTATAAGTCCAAGTCAATAGACATAATACGTGAGCTGAGTCTAGTCCGTGGGCCTAAGTCATGTGACTCGGTCTGTTGTTGACAAAAAATACAACACGACTATTTTTTCAATAAAAATCATTTTTGTTAACTAATATTGATGGGCACATCAATCTCGAGGCATTTATAAATCTGATTCAGTAGACATAGGAGAAGAAGAAGAAGATTCATTGATAACAAATAATTCAACCCGTTGCTATTGGCAATAAAAATCATTTGTGCTTACGAATATTGACGAGCACATGATTTTCCATGCATTTTTCGACTACTCCGCCCAACCAAAATTCCCGTTATGGCGTTTAATTGGTTTCGACGCTTTCCCCCCCTCATTTTCCACTACCCCAGCATAGCAAAAAATTTTTGGATACCAAAAAATAAAAGCACATAATTTAAGTGTTTTCAATATGGCCGCCAAATCACTCGATTTACGGAGGTCTAGTAATAACCACTTTGAGTTATCATAGTACTTACCAAGGAGTCCAAACGCGCATATTTCTTTCTTCTGTCCTATTGGATAGACTTGGGGATATCACGATCTCCATAATTTTTATAGCGCCCATGTTTCTGTGGTTCTTTGTCCATCATCTTTTTTTTAATTAAAAAATAAAAAATTAGTTGCATCCTGATCCAAGAAAATACCAATGACAAGAGCTATTATCGAATTCTCCTTTCGTTATCGTGTCATCATTGCAAAATAACAACTAAAGAAAATACAAAAATCAAGGAATTGATAGAATTTATACAATACCATCAATTTTAATTGCCATGTACGCAACTTTATATCCTCCAAAAGAAAGTTTATAGAAATATTAAAATCTTTTAGTGCTGAGCATAATAGTTACAACGTCAACAAGGGAATGTTTACTTACCAATTGAGGTTATGCGGGGATAATCCCTATTTGAATAGTCCCAATTTAAATCACTGGCATACTGATTTCGTCATTATTATTTCAATAAATTTTCCAACAAGCAACAACTATAAACCACAACAGTCACTATTTCTCAAAAAACAAAACAATGTTATAGCAATAATGAGTATGCACTGGCATACGAGTCCGTTAATGACAACGAGTGAAGAAGGACGCCTGCTCCGCGCGCATCAGCAAGGGGCACTGATCTTTATATAACTGGATAGCTGATACCTATGCTCCCACCACTTTCAAAGTGAGGCGAATTGAAGTGTCAGCCAGCGCTGCCGTATAGTAGCTCAGATACTAAAGATGACGTCAGTGCGCATGCGCGCCGCAGTGGGGGCCACGTGCTCGGAAAATTGCCGTGGAAACATTCTCCGTCCCAAATTGTAAATAATAATTGAAAAAGGTAAAATTAGTATAGTATACTCAATCAATAAATTTCGATCACTCTAGGTGTATTATAGTTTAATAAATACAAAAAAATTTCGAACGAATAAATTCAGTTGAATATTTATTTTGNATAAATTCCGATCAGTCTAGGTGTATTATAGTTTAATAAATACAAAAAAATTTCGAACGAATAAATTCAGTTGAATATTTATTTTGAGTTTCCCAATTTCCTGAATACATTAATTTCCTTAAAGTAGCTCATCAGTAGGCTACAATTTCATACTAACCACACTATAGATGTCGAGATTTTCAATTATTAAATTTTTCCATTAAATTACGTGAGAAAATTTATAAAAAATTCATACACAATCAGCATCAAATTACATTTTTCAACATATTATTTTCTTTTCAAAGATCTCCGTTTTATAAATAAATAATGGATATTGTTTAAAAAACGGTCATTCATGTTGTATGATGTGTCAAAAAATTTCTTGATTTTTTTTATATTTTGAGTCGAAAATTCCGATTTCAATCTTGCTCTACAACAAAGTTATGGACTTTGACATAAGACAGTGGGTTAAATCCTGATTTTTCAAAATTGGTTTTTTGAAAAAACTAAAACGTCAATTAAATATAGCAAAAAATTACGATTAAAAAAATCTAATAACATTCTTTGGCGATTCTTTGTAGTTTTTAAAAATTCAATTTTTTCAATCATTAACGATTATACAATTCATTAATAATACAATATTAATAACAATTGTACTAATTTCGACATTCCTCCATGCTTCGGCTTCCTTTCGCGTTTATAGACAATGTCAGTTTTCACTGACTATTAATAAAAGTTCGTCTGCTATTCTGGATGTCTTACACTGTAAAATATCCTATAATATTTCCCAATACTCTCGGTAAATTTACCACTGCCCCACTACCTGCAGCTGACACGGACATGCGCACTAAAGAGAATCTTAGTTCGTTGACTACTATCGGGAGGCGCTGCGTACCTCTGTAATAAACTCACTGGCTGCCATAGGGATCGGCTATCCAGTTATGTAGAGATCAATGCCCCTTGCTGATGCGCGCGCAGCAGGCGTCCTTCGTCACTCCTTGTCATTAACGGACTCGTATGCAAGTGCATACTCATTATTGCTCTAACATTGTTTTGTTTTTTTGAGAAATAGTGACGGTTGTGGTATATAGTTGTTTCGTGTTGGAAAATTTATTGAAATAATGACGAAATCAGTATTCCAGTGATTTAAATTGGGACTCTTCAAATAAGGATTATCCCCGCATAACCTCAATTGGTAAGTAAACATTCCCTTGTTGACATTGTAACTATTATGCTCAGCACTAAAAGATTTTAATATTTTTATAAACTTTGTTTTGGAGGGGATAAAGTTGCGTACATGGCAACTAAATTGATGGTATTGTATAAATTCTATCAATTCCTTGATTTTTGTATTTTCGTTAGTTGTTATTTTGCAATGATGACACAATAACGAAAGGAGAATTCGATAATAGCTCTTGTCATTGGTATTTTCTTGGATCAGAAGGCAACTAATTTTTTATTTTTTAATTAAAAAAAAGATGATGGACAAAGAACCACAGAAACGTGGGCACTATAAAAATTATGGAGATCGTGATATCCCCAAGTCTACCCAATAGGACAGAAGAAAGAAATATGAGTGTTTGGTAAGTACTATGATAACTCAAAGTGGTTATTACTAGACCTCCGTAAATGTAGCGAAATCGAGTGATTTGGCGGCCATTTTGAAAACACGTAAATTATGTGTTGTTGTTTTTTGGTATCCAAAAATTGTTTCCGATGCTGAGGTAGTGGAAAATGAGGGGCGGGGGGGGGG
>NW_021680512.1:371690-373942 GCF_001412515.2 Diachasma alloeum
CGTCGAAACCGATTAAACGCCATAACGGGAATTTTGGTTGGGCGGAGTAGGCGATAAATGCATGGAAAATTATGTACTCGACAATATTCGTAAGCACAAATGATTTTTATTGCCAATAGCAACGTGTTGAATTATTTGTGATCAATGAATTTTCTTCTTCTCCTATGTCTACTGAATCGGATTTATAAATGCCTCGAGATTAATGTGCCTATCAATATTAGTTAACAAAAATGATTTTTATGACAAAAATAGTTGTGTTGTATTTTTTATCAAAGACAGACCTAGTCACAGGACTTAGGCCCACAGACTAGACTCAGCTCACGTATTATGTCTATTGACTTGGACTTATAAATGACTGGAGATTTATGTGCCCATCAATATTAACCAACAACAGTGATTTTTAAATAAAAAATCATGGTGTTGTATTTTTTATCAAGGACAGACCAAGTCACATGACACAGCTCCCGTATTATGTCTATTAACTTGGACTTATAAATGACTAGAGATTTATGTGCTCATCAATATTAACCAACAAAAATGATTTTTATGGAAAAAATAGTTGTGTTGTATTTTTTATCAAAGACAGACCGAGTCACAGGACTTAGGCCCACAGACTAGACTCAGCTCACGTATTATGTCTATTGACTTGGACTTATAAATGACTGGAGATTTATGTGCCCATCAATATTAACCAACAACAGTGATTTTTAAATAAAAAATCATGGTGTTGTATTTTTTATCAAGGACAGACCAAGTCACATGACACAGCTCCCGTATTATGTCTATTAACTTGGACTTATAAATGACCAGAGATTTATGTGCTCATCAATATTAGCCAATGAAAATGATTTGTATGGAAAAAATAGTTGCGTTGTATTTTTTATCAAAGACAGACTGAGTCACATGACTTAGGCTCACAGACTAGACTCAGCTCACGCAGTATGTTTATTGACTTGGACTTATAAATGACTGGAGATTTATGTGCCCATCAAGATTAACCAACAAAAATGATTTTTATGGAAAAAATAGTTGTGTTGTATTTTTTATCAACGACAGACCGAGTCACATGACTTAGGCCCACAGACTAGACACAGCGCACGCATTATGTCCATTGACTTGGACTTATAATTGACTAGAGATTTATGTGCTCATCAATATTAGCCAACAAAAATGATTTTTATGGAAAAAATAGTTGTGTTGTATTTTTTATCAACGACAGACCGAGTCACATGACTTAGGCCCACGGACTAGGCTCAGCTCACGTATTATGTCTATTGACTTGGACTTATAAATGACTGGAGATTTATGTGCCCATCAATATTAACCAACAACAGTGATTTTTAAATAAAAAATCATGGTGTTGTATTTTTTATCAAGGACAGACCAAGTCACATGACACAGCTCCCGTATTATGTCTGTTAACTTGGACTTATAAATGACCAGAGATTTATGTGGTCATCAACATTAGCCAATGAAAATGATTTGTATGGAAAAAATAGTTGCGTTGTATTTTTTATCAAAGACAGACTGAGTCACATGACTTAGGCTCACAGACTAGACTCAGCTCACGCAGTATGTCTATTGACTTGGACTTATAAATGACTGGAGATTTATGTGCCCATCAATATTAACCAACAAAAATGATTTTTATGGAAAAAATAGTTGTGTTGTATTTTTTATCAACGACAGACCGAGTCACATGACTTAGGCCCACAGACTAGACACAGCGCACGCATTATGTCCATTGACTTGGACTTATAATTGACTAGAGATTTATGTGCTCATCAATATTAGCCAACAAAAATGATTTGTATGGAAAAAATAGTTGTGTTGTATTTTTTATCAAAGACAGACCGAGTCACATGACTTAGGCCCACAGACTAGACACAGCGCACGCATTATGTCCATTGACTTGGACTTATAATTGACTAGAGATTTATGTTCTCATCAATATTAGCCAACAACAGTGATTTTTGAATAAAAAATCATGGTGTTGTATTTTTTATCAACAACAGACCATCCCACATGAGAGAGCTCACGCAGTATGTCTATTAACTTGGATTTAAAAATGACGGGAGAATTATGTGCTCATCAATATTAGCCAATGAAAATGAGTTATATGGAAAAAATAGCGGTGTTGTATTTTTTATCAAAGACAGACCGAGTCACATAACTTAGGCCCACAGACTAGACACAGCGCACCCATTATATCCATTGACTTGGACTTATAATTGACTAGAGATTTATGTGCT
>NW_021680512.1:374178-374605 GCF_001412515.2 Diachasma alloeum
GAGATTTATGTGCTCATCAATATTAGCCAATGAAAATGATTTATATGGAAAAAATAGCGGTGTTGTATTTTTTATCAAAGACAGACCGAGTCACATGACTTAGGCTCAAAGACTAGACTCCGCTCACGTAGTATGTCTATTGACTTGGAATTATAATTGTCTACAGATTTATGTGCTCATCACTATTAACCAACAAAAATGATTTGCATGGAAAAGATAGAACACAACGATTTTTTCCATAAAAATCATTTTTGTTGGTTAATATTGATGAGCTCATAAAGATCTAGTCATTTATAAGTCCAGNAATAGTTGTGTTGTACTTTTTATCAAAGACAGACCTAGTCACAGGACTTAGGACAACAGACTAGGCTCAGCTCACGTATTAGGTCTATTGACTTGGACTTATAAATGACTGGAGATTTATGTG
>NW_021680512.1:374834-374904 GCF_001412515.2 Diachasma alloeum
GCCTAAGTCATGTGGCTCGGTCTGTCTTTGATAAAAAATACAACACAACTATTTTTTCCATATAAATCTT
>NW_021680512.1:375179-375327 GCF_001412515.2 Diachasma alloeum
GTCATTTATAAGTCCAAGTTAATAGACATAATACGGGAGCTGTGTCATGTGACTCGGTCTGTCTTTGATAAAAATACAACACAACTATTTTTCCCGTACAAATTATTTTGGTTGGTTAATATTGATGAGCACATAAATCTCCAGTCAT
>NW_021680512.1:375469-375794 GCF_001412515.2 Diachasma alloeum
TTGATAAAAAATACAACACAACTATTTTTCCCGTACAAATCATTTTGGTTGGTTAATATTGATGAGCACATAAATCTCCAGTCATCGATAAGTCCAAGTCAATAGACATACTGCGTGAGCTGAGTCTAGTCTGTGAGCCTGAGTCATGTGGCTCGGTCTGTCTTTGATAAAAAATACAACACAACTATTTTTTCCATATAAATCTTTGTTGTTGGTTAATATTGATGAGCACATAAATCTCTAGTCAATTATAAGTCTAAGGCAATGGACATGATGCGTGCGCTGTGTCTAGTCTGTGGGCCTAAGTCATGTGACTCGGTCTGTC
>NW_021680512.1:376011-376154 GCF_001412515.2 Diachasma alloeum
GACATAATGCGTGCGCTGTATCTAGTCTGTGAGCCTAAGTCATGTGACTCGGTTTGTCTTTGATAAAAAATAAAACACAACTATTTTTTCCATACAAACCATTTTTGTTGGTTAATATTGATGAGCACATAAATCTCTAGTCA
>NW_021680512.1:376397-377531 GCF_001412515.2 Diachasma alloeum
TCTCTCTTCATTTGCAAGATATTCATCGATAACTGACCCTCAGCAAAATGCAGTTATTCTAATTTACCAATTCACTACAGAATTGTTTTGAGACAAAGTTTCGTCATCAGTAAATAAATTTCTCGAAATAATTTTCATTTTCCTTCGTTTTTTTTTAAGGGTTTGGGGGGTCACATTACTTTTTTCGAGTTNCATGTGACTCGGTCTGTCGTTGATAAAAAATACAACACAACTATTTTTCCATAAACATCATTTTTGTTGGTTAATATTGATGGGTACATATATCTCCAGTCATTTATAAGTCCAAGTCAATNGTTATTCTAATTTACCAATTCACTACAGAATTGTTTTGAGACAAAGTTTCGTCATCAGTAAATAAATTTCTCGAAATAATTTTCATTTTCCTTCGTTTTTTTTTAAGGGTTTGGGGGGTCACATTACTTTTTTCGAGTTCCAGACCGATTGATCGATAAATCCGTCTATTTTTTTTTAATTTCTTCGTTATGCCTCAAAAATGTGAAAGCAAGAAAAATTCTTCAATTTTTATTTTTTAATAATTTTTTTTTCCCTTTTAACCGAAGATATCAAGTAATTCCAAATTCCATTCGTAGGATTTTGCAAATCGGCATATCGAGNTCATTTTTGTTAACTAATATTGATGAGCACATTAATCTCGAGGCATTTATGAATCCGATTCAGTTGACATAGGAGAAGAAGAAGNAATTTCTTCGTTATGCCCGAAAAAAGTGAAAGCAAGAAAAATTTCTTCAATTTCTATTTTTCAATAATTTTTTTTTTCTTTCAACCGAAGATATCAAGTAATTTCAAATTCCCTGCGTAGGACTTTGCAAATGGGCATATCGAATACCCCAAATAAAATTCCTTCAAAAAAATGGAAAATTGTAGGACTAGATAGGTTTTTACAAGTGAAAAAAAGTAAACAAATGACGATTTTCGCTAGAAAAATCGAAAAAAAAATTTTTTTGATGGAAACTTATCATTGTTTTTTTTCGGTTAGAATGTAAGATGATTTTTCGATTTTTCGGAATGTTATCGTTAATTGAGCCGTCTATGATAAAGATCTACATCAAGTTAATATTATTTTTAGCTTTTCCTACAGAAAATCGTCATTCT
>NW_021680512.1:377888-378656 GCF_001412515.2 Diachasma alloeum
CGGATTTCTATACGCATTTCTCTCGAGCGTATGGGAATAAATCGTATAGAATAATCCCTATAGAAACCTCTATATGATTTCCAGGGGAATGAATAGAAACCTCGTGTATAGAATCGCCGAATTTCTATACGCATTTCTCTCGAGCGTATAAGAATAAATCGTATAGAATAATCCCTATAGAAACCCCTATACGATTCCCAGGCGAATGGATAGAAACCTCGTGTATAGAATCGCCAGATTTCTATATCCATTTCTCCCGAGCGTATAGAAATAAATCCTATAGAATAATCCCTATAAAAGCCTCTATACGATTCCCAGGCCAATGAATAGAAACCTCGTGTATAGATTCGCCGGATTTCAATACATATTTCTCTCGAGCATATAGGAATAAATCGTATAGAATAATCCCTATAGAAATCCCTATACGATTCCCAGGCCAATGAATAGAACCCTCGTGTATAGATTCGCCGGATTTCAATACATATTTCTCTCGAGCATATAGGAATAAATCGTATAGAATAATCCCTATAGAAACCCCTATCCGATTCCCAGGCGAATGGATAGAAACCTCGTGTATAGAATCGCCAGATTTCTATATCCATTTCTCCCGAGCGTATAGAAATAAATCCTATAGAATAATCCCTATAAAAGCCTCTATACGATTCCCAGGCCAATGAATAGAAACCTCGTGTATAGATTCGCCGGATTTCAATACATATTTCTCTCGAGCATATAGGAATAAATCGTATAGAATAATCCCTATAGAAA
>NW_021680512.1:378927-402739 GCF_001412515.2 Diachasma alloeum
CTATAGAATCCCCTATACGATTCCCAGGCGAATGGATAGAAACCTCGTTTATAGAATCGCCGTATTTCTAAACGCATTTCTCTCGAGCGTATAGGAATAAATCGTATAGAATAATCCCTATAGAAACCCCTATACGATTCCCAGGCGAATGGATAGAAACCTCGTGTATAGAATCGCCGGATTTCTATACGCATTTCTCTCGAGCGTATAGGAATAAATCGTATAGAATAAAAATTCACGTAGAGAATGCGATGAAAAAATATTCGTATAGAAAAACTTCGTATAGAAAATTTTCGTACAGAAAAGTCCGAATATCATACGAAAAACCTGTAGAAATCGTATAGGATCATTCTATACACAATTAGTATAGAAAAGTTCTATACGATTTTTTCATACGTGCAATTACTGCCGAGGTGAGTGAGATGAGCAAAGGTGAGGAGAGCGACGGTGAGAATGGCGAGTACGGTGAGAACGGGGAGGACGGTGAGGAAAGTAAAGGTGCGTCGGCCAAACAAGATGCGGGACACGCGGTAGTAATTGATGCTCTCAAAGCAGGTAAAAGTAAACCCCAGATTACAAAAATCGAGTACGTGGAGCCTCAAGTTAAAATAAGGTCCACGTTACAAAACCACCCGACGAATCCAATGAAATACCACGTGAACAAACCAAGAACTGAAATTCCAGTGGAAGACAGACTTGAATCGGTGTGCTCGAAACTTGATGCTGTGACCAGCACACTCATGAAAGTTTTGAATATTCAGACCTACACTAGTGGCTGAATAGTAGACAGCATCAAGGAAATGAGAAAAGAGATGAGCGAGATGAGGAACGGCCGGGATGACAGGCACTCCCGTATCGATGACGGGACGGAGCGTTCGCTGAGGGCTGGAACTGAGGACCCTGGTAAAAAGGTGAGAATGGGGATTTACCAGATGATGGCCATGATTTAGATGAGGATGAAAAATTAGAAGCGAGATTTGAGAATATTATCAAAAGACACTGGGAAAATCTGAGGCGAGAAGAAAAGAGTCAAAGTGGTGGAAGCACTGAAAATAGCACTGCTAAAGAAGTTGCTGAAGCCATAAAACTGGAGATCCTTAACAAAGGACCATCAGTTAAAAGACGCTACAAATTAGATAGTAACACTAGATTTGAACACTTCTATGACTATTTTAACTCAGAAGTGAGATCCCACCAACTCCTGCATGTCTTAGATAGTAACGTAAAATTCAGTGGAAATCAAAAGATTTTGGATGAGCATAAATTTAAGGTGAGAGACATATTGAGCAATCACATCGATAAAAACTATCACTCTAAAGTAGTATTACAAGAAGATCCAGTAGTTATTCTAAATAAACTCAAAGAGATGAAAAGATACGAAACTAATATATCTTCATTTACGGTGAGGAAAGAAATCTCCAATATGCAGTATGTAATTGGAAAAATGACAGCAGTCGAGTTTTGTGAGAAGTTCGAGGAGACGATTCGAACTTACGAAAATTCAGCAGACGCCACCCCTTTATCCGATGAGGAAAAGAGGGACGCGTTTAATAATGCCATCATGGGATCTGTACCGATGGTACAGTACCTACAGTCCTCAGTTAAACTTAGAGGTGAGCAGCCCCCAACTTATGAGCAATTAAAATTTGTTGTTATACAGGAAGAAGCATCAAGGAAGCAGTCTGGGGAGGAAAGCACTGAGGTGAGAGCTGGACCTCACCGGATTTAAGGAGAGATGTTTTGAGTGCGGGGACTATGGGCACCTCGGCCGAAACTGCCGGGGCAAGGGTAAGGGCACAATGTGTTACAGTTGTAAAGGTTACGGACACATAATTAAGGATTGCCCAAACTCAGTTGAGACAAACAACAAGCCAAAAGTTAACATAAGACATACCAGTTCGCGGGGAAATACTTTTCGTGGATTTGGGCGTGGTGGTGGGTCATTGAAGAGAAGGTCAGAGGGTTTAGGTGCAAACGATCCAAAAGGCGCGAAAAGAGGGAAATACTATAACCTGAAAGGCAACGGAGACAACAAGTACTCGAAGCCCAAGACCAGTACAAAGTCTAATAAGCAGGGCTCAAGCAAAACCTCAGGAGGAGACTACAAAGAGAAGGGTGAGTTAGATTCGAATGAGACAGGAGAGTGCATGGAAGTGGATGATGAGCTTTGTGAAGGTCAGGCATTGTACGTAGGTGTTTGTTCTGACAAAGACAAATTTATTACCGAATTCCTAGCAGATTCTGGTGCTACGGAGCACTTAACAAATTCGAAACTAATTTTCAACTCCCTCCACGAATAAAGTAAAGGCGTGATCGAATGCGCGAATAAAAATAAACAAGCGGATTTGAGAACTGAGGGAGTAGGTTAGGTAGAAATCGAATTGTTAAACGGTGAGAAATTTGAAGTAGATGAAGTAATATTTGCTGAAGCCCTTCAGGCTAACTTACTGTCTCTAAGACGATGCGCAGAGATGGCATGGATCTTGCGATATATGTAGATGACTAGAAAATAGATATCTTCAATCCAGAATCAAATGAGTCATTTATCTCAGGCGTGTATAGAAAACCATATTGGATAGTAGATTTGGAAGTAAACAAGTACAGTCCATTCAATAGAAAACTACAGAAAAGTACAACTAGACGAGTTATAGCCAATATGGTAGGTGGTGAAATAGAGGTGAAAAGACACATGACACGAAGTGTCACAGCCAAACAGAATGAGATTTCGACAATGGAAACTCCAACTGAGAGTAATGAACGGATTGAAGAAGGGTTTATAGAGGTGAGAAATAATGAGCAATCCGAAGACGGGCGAGATGACAAACCGGATAATAAAGAAACTTCTAAACCGATTCAAAATCAATTCGAATAATCCGATTTTGATTATTCAATTGGGGATAGAAAGATTGATAAGGTAGAGGAGGCACAAGTAGATGAGAGCGATGAGGTTTTTAATCTGTTTGGAGATGAGAAAAATAAAATTCAGGGTGATAGTCAAGCCATGCTATGGCATACTAGGTTCGGTTATGCATCGATAGCATATCTCAAAGCTTTACAATCAAAATTCCCTGATAATAAAAAACTAAAAGGACTGAATTTCGATGAGTCATTAATGGAGTGTCAAGTGTGTTTGGCTTCTAAATTTAACAGACTGCCATTTCCTAAGGTTAGAAGTCGAGCGACAGAGCCCTTGCACTCTGACCTAATGGGGCCAATAACTCCGAGTTCATATCCGAAGGGATACAGGTATATATCTGTCTTCATTGACAATAAATCGAGATTTGCGATGGTATACCCGATGAAGGCGAAAAGTAAAACGGGTCAGTGTCTTGAAATGTTTGTTAGAAGTGGCAGAAATCTGTTGGGTTACCACGCGAAGGTGTGCTACCTTAGGTCAGATCAAGGTACGCAATATACTGGGGGATATACAGTTGAGGTATTGAAAAGTTAGGCGCGGAAATACAACTGGCAAGTCCTGATAATCCAGAACACAATGGAGTCGCTGAACGATACAACCAGACAATCCAGAAAAAGGTGCGTGCCTACATGTTCGACGCGAAATTGCCGGAGAATATGTGGGATCTGGCTCTATCTGCCGCTGTATATACGTTCAATCGAACTCCTCATAAATCTAATGAGAACTCCACTGGAAGAGTTTGCGCCGGGACATAGCTTTGATGTGAATCAGATTAAGAGATTTGGAAGCCTAGCGTGTATGAAAGTACAGAGAAAGGTCGGACCGAAATTCAGGGCAGAAGGTGAGAGAGGTATTCTGGTTGGATACACTCCAACAGGATACATACTACTAAAACCAGAAGAAGGAAAATTTTGCGAAAGTAGATACGTAAGATTTAACGAGAAAGAGGTCTATAGTGATAGGTACAAGAAAGGTGAGATTAAGAACGTCCCAGAAGTTCAAGAAGTGACAAACAAAGACAAATGGTTTGTAGAATTTGGAAAGTCGTGAACGATTTGAATGGAACGTCCAAATCTGAGGGAGAGACGAAGAGAAAGAGGGGCAGACCAAGGAAGGAAACCCCAATTGTTAAGGTATGTGAGGTGAGCAAACCTGCAGGTGAGTCAGTGCAGGATTCAAGCTTTGAAGATTTGCTAATCGATGCGAGCTTGAAAGCCGGAGTATTTCTGGCTTGTTTGTTACAAGGTGAGAATGGACTGAATCTGGACGAGTCTACTGATGAGGACTACCATGCTCTTCTTGCCAGTATTGAAAAGATAAAGCAGCTCGTAAGAAAAGATAAGAGCAGTCGGACACTGGTGGTAGAAGAAGAGCTCAAATCGATGAGTAAAAATAAAGTGAAAAATTCTAGACCGACCGATTAGTTAACAAAATGGACAGAAGGCTAACATAATTGACTCTAGGTGTGTATTTAAACGCAACATAGAAGCGAACGGTGAGATGGGATACAAGGCGAGACTGGTTATACGGGGCTTTAGAGCAGGGACTGAAAACGCGCTTTCGTTTTCGTTTCGTTTTTCAGATCGGAAATGAAACGAAATAATAACGTTAGTGCCGAAAACGAAAGTAAAAACGAAAGTCGACTAACGATAGTGCCACAAACGAAACTCAGAAACGAAAGTCGACTAACGTTAGTGCCGAAAACGAAAGTAAAAACGAAAGTCGACTAACGATAGTGCCACAAACGAAACTCAGAAACGAAAGTCGACTAACGTTAGTGCCGAAAACGAAAGTAAAAACGAAAGTCGACTAACGTTAGTGCCACAAACGAAACTCAGAAATGAAAGTCGACTAACGTTAGTGCCACAAACAAAAGGAAAAACGAAAGTCGACTAACGTTAGTGCCACAAACGAAACTAAGAAACGAAAGTCGACTAACGTTATTGCCAGAAATATGAAGCGGAAATTCTGACTGCGCATTTTACGCGGCGTTCGTCCGGATCGTAGAGAGGGAAGAATTTTTTTTCGAAAATAATTTTACGAATTACTGATCAAGAAATAATAAATTTAACAGCAATGAACGTCCCATCAATAACATAAATTTTATTTAGTACAATGATCTTATATTTTTCCATTTCATTTTCAGTAGTCGAACGCTAGTAATAAGTCTGACTTTGTATAATTTTTATACTTTTTTTGAAGAGAGGGGGGGGGAGGGGGATGACAGAATTTAATTCACATTCGAATTTTCTAAATTTTTGCATATTTGCAAGAATTGGCTGCCGCATGATTATTTACCAAGTAAATCGAAATAAAACGGTGAAAATGATATATCGGTAAGGTGATAATAGCAATGAAATATTGTTTTATTGATACGATAATCCCTATAAAATTCGTAATTTTCGAAATTTGAAGTTTCAAAGGTATTAGTAGACATCAAACTTGAAAATAATTTAACCACAGTTTGAAACATTTGTTTTTCTCCTCATGCACATAGGAAGTTAAATTCTTGTAAATTTCAATGAAAACCAAAGTCAAATTTTATCAAAATTTGTCTTAAAAGTTTGTCACCATAGTTTGTCCAAAAATAATGTTATTGTAACTCATGATTTATGATAACATGCGCAATGGATTATTTATCAGGCCAATATACAAGATATGGTGCATATATATCATATTTTACCTAACATTCAGACAAAATTCTGTAAATTTTAATGTAATTTGCGAAAAAAAAATATTGAATTTTCTGAATTTTATGAGAGTTTTACTTCCATTCAGCGGTGAAGATGAGAATGATAATTGACCACGCAAATTTAAAAAATCATTTGTCGCATATCATCTCAAAATGCAGAGAAGGTACATGGATTTTCGGTAAGAACTTCTTTTTGTAGATCTCGTTATGCCCTACAAGAAAGATTCTGGTAAAAAAAAACAAGATTTCCCACTGATTTAGAGATATTTTCAGAAAATTTTCCACCAATTCATTTTGGAGATTATATTTTTATAAATATCTGTGAATATCAATGTATCGAACGATTCTATTGGGATTTTTTGCAGATCTCATTTGGCACTATAAAAGAGTTATCACAAAAATGTTCGAATTTTTTAAAAATAATGAGAGACTTTCAAAAAAATAATTTTTTTATGAGCCCATTCTTTTCTCGGTAAATTCGACCGCCCTATTAGGTGAGACCACTCTAATTGAAAATGTTTTTCAGCTAGAGAATTCCGCAAATTTTGCNAAAACCAAAGTCAAATTTTATCAAAATTTGTCTTAAAAGTTTGTCACCATAGTTTGTCCAAAAATAATGTTATTGTAACTCATGATTTATGATAACATGCGCAATGGATTATTTATCAGGCCAATATACAAGATATGGTGCATATATATCATATTTTACCTAACATTCAGACAAAATTCTGTAAATTTTAATGTAATTTGCGAAAAAAAAATATTGAATTTTCTGAATTTTATGAGAGTTTTACTTCCATTCAGCGGTGAAGATGAGAATGATAATTGACCACGCAAATTTCAAAAATCATTTGTCGCATATCATCTCAAAATGCAGAGAAGGTACATGGATTTTCGGTAAGAACTTCTTTTTGTAGATCTCGTTATGCCCTACAAGAAAGATTCTGGTAAAAAAAAACAAGATTTCCCACTGATTTAGAGATATTTTCAGAAAATTTTCCACCAATTCATTTTGGAGATTATATTTTTATAAATATCTGTGAATATCAATGTATCGAACGATTCTATTGGGATTTTTTGCAGATCTCATTTGGCACTATAAAAGAGTTATCACAAAAATGTTCGAATTTTTTAAAAATAATGAGAGACTTTCAAAAAAATAATTTTTTTATGAGCCCATTCTTTTCTCGGTAAATTCGACCGCCCTATTAGGTGAGACCACTCTAATTGAAAATGTTTTTCAGCTAGAGAATTCCGCAAATTTTGCAATAACAACATAAAAATGGAAAAAAGTTTGGACACCTACTTCAAACAAGCAATTAAATTCTCACACCCAAAAAAATCGTACCTCAAGTGAAGTCTTACGATCATAATTGAAGACTTACAAATGTCTTAACTTGAGACATACGAATGTCTCAAATTGAGATTTATAATACTCCACTCAATTATTATAAGCCTCAACTTGAGACATACGAATGCCTCAAATTGAGAGTTATAATACTTAACTTAAGTATTATAAGTCTCAACTTCAGATATAGAATGCCTCAAGTGAAGACTTATAATACTTAACTCGAGACATTCGTATATCTCAAATGGAGACTTATAATACTTAAGTTAAGTACTATAAATCTCAATTTGAGGCATACGAATGTCTCAAGTTGAGATCTTCGAATGTCTTAATTCGAGTTATTCAGAATCTTAAATCAAGTTTTTTTTTGTGTATTTTTACGTTTTTTCAAAAAATTAAGAAATTTTGCTTGAAAGATACAATTATAACGCACACAGAATAAATTTTCAAATCTTGTACTTGGATGTACTCAAGCATTTCCGAGTTCTCTGTGTTATTGGTCTTTTCCCGTTTTTTCAGATTGTAGCTGATCTATTCATCAAATGCTAACGGTTGAATTTATTTATTTTCAGTCGTTGGAATATAGAGGAATTATATGTATCAATATTATTATTTATTTATCGATATTCATCACCCAATGAGACGGTGATTTGACTTCTTTATTCTTCTTGCAATGAGAATTCAAGGTGACGCCCATATGGTTGAATGAAATGATAAGCAGTTTGTCGTAGAAAAAATCCAAAACAGAGAAGAATTAAGTTTTTTAGCTTCGTAGGGGGAATTACAGTAGGAATGAAATTTTCCTCGTTAACGAAACGAAAAATCACTTCTATTCTCCTCAAGAAAGATAATATATTCCAAGTATATTCCAGACTAAAAAAGACTAAAAAGTGAACATTGGCCTCACATATCAAAAAAATATGGAAAAAAATCATATGGGTCACATCACATTTCATATCAACTCAACGTGGTCAAAATCCTCACCATTGTCGACCGTATGGCTGATTGTTTCAGTAGTTGAGATGACTTCCCATTTTTATCAGAATTTTTGAGCATATTGATTCAGTTATAAGTCTTTCCTCGAATTCCCGTAACTTCCTCAAGAATCAACTAATTAAACTTTTTTTTTTCTTCTCAAAACAGCCTTCTCCGCGCATATTTTCCATATTCTTCCATTGATTTTATCGTGAAAAGATTGAAAAATTGTTTCTCACCAAGGTTCCACTCATTATATTAGCTCTCTGAGTCCAATAGTGGCCTGAGTCGTACTTTGTCCAACGGAGTGGGGACGGGCGTTTCTTATGGAAAGTGCGTGGAGTGATGGAAACGCCCACAATACTCAGAGGGTTGAAAGAAAAAAATTCAGAGAGTATATTGAGGAAAAAATATTTCACCGAAGGTCACAATAGGTATTTCGTTAGAATCAATTTTTTTCAAGGAATTTTTTATTTTTGAAAATGAAAAAAAAATTATTCTTTATGTAGATAAAGATTTTATTAAGATTTGGGAATTCTGGAGGATTAGTATGTCATAAAAATTGCAGAAGAAGCTATTTTTGCATGTTCCTACGACAAAATTTGTGGAACAACTGAAAATAAAAAGAATGGACTTTTTCAATATAAAAAATACGTAAGAAGCCGCGTAGTTGAAAAAAAAGTTCAATTGGTTGATTTATCCGAAAGTTGCAGGGCATTCAAAAAAAAACAAAAAAATGAAAAAATCATAAATGCTGACGAAATGAGTAAACAAGCAGGGATAGAAGCCATTTGGATGTCACTTTGTGTATCAACTCTTTTTATTTTTCCTTCATTTCTACCAATTTGATTGGTAGTGAGCTCCCGATTGAATCCGTTACAATTCTTCATACAATGTTGTTATGAGAGGGAGATTCTGTCTAAATCCCAACTTGATATGTCGTTTTTTGCAATAAATACAGGGAAAAACAAGGAGTTTTTCGAGAAAAAAAAACGAGAATCGCTTAAGAAATTTATGTAAAATTCTCTATATGTTTCGGCGAGCGTAGATAAGGAGCATCGAGCGCATTTTGAATGATTTTGAGAGAAGGAATCGAGACGAATATTTTTGAAGTAAGAAAATTTGAATCGATTAATTTGTTTCTGAAATATTCAATAGAATAGATTTCGATACAAACACGAATATCTCAGGAATCAGGCATCCGATGCACCTCATCTTCGAACTCGATCATTTTACTACTGAGAGGAAATGTTGTGCCCATATTCAAGTTAAAATATCAATTTTTAGAGAAGCTAGCGTGCGAACAATTTTTTTTTGCAAAAAACAGAAAAATGCAAATATCTCTAAAATTTATTATGAACCGGTTTACATGTTTTGCATGAATGTGATAGAAGATATTGAAACAAGTATTTTAGAAGAAAGATATTTGAAATCGGTCAATTCCTTTCTGAGATATCCAATGAAATAGATTTCGATACAAACGCAAATATCTCAGGAACTATTGATCCGATTCAGCTCATCTTTGAACTCAATCATTTCACTACTGAGAGAAAACTTTTTGCGAAATTTTAAGTTAATATATCAATTTTTAAAGAAGCTAGCGTGCGAAAAATTATTTTTTGCAAAAAGCAGAAAAATGCAAATATCTCGAAAACTTGTTATGAACGGGTATACATGTTTTGAATGATTCTGATAGAAGATATCAAGACAAGTATTTTGAAAGAAAGAAAATTGAATTCGAGATATTTGCGAAAAACCATTTCAAAACAAGTGGCGATTTCTCAGAAACGGCTGAATCGATTGAGTTGAAATTTGGCACAGACTTAGAGGCTATTAATATCTATAATCTCACGAAATTTTGGATTTTTTTGAATAAGTTGAGCCCTTTTTTCCTCCAATTTTCGAAAAAGTGACCACCAACTGACCATGCGCCCAANACCATTTCAAAACAAGTGGCGATTTCTCAGAAACGGCTGAATCGATTGAGTTGAAATTTGGCACAGACTTAGAGGCTATTAATATCTATAATCTCACGAAATTTTGGATTTTTTTGAATAAGTTGAGCCCTTTTTTCCTCCAATTTTCGAAAAAGTGACCACCAACTGACCATGCGCCCAAACGGACGCCGTGCTCAAATTTTTGATCTTGACGTTTCAGACCATTCTACATCATTTCCACGCAAAATTGGAGGTTCGAGAAAACCGACCGATTGCAATGCTTCCATTCGGAAGCAAAAAATCGGAAAATTTGTCATCTTGTTTCACTCATAACCACAGAAAGAATGGCCTATACGGTTGAGGATGATAAGAGTTCCCACAACGTGGAGTTAATATGCAGTGCCCCATAGATATTTTATTTTTCGAATATATTTTTCTTGTCATTTTTTCTATTATTACCATTTTTTTCACAAGATTTCTTATAAAAAATGAGCTTAATAGAAGGAAATAAAACCTTATCAGTCAACTCATAAAGTTATTTAATGGATTAAAATATCTCGAATTCATTCCAGGAGCAGGAATAAATTAAAATCAACTCACATAAAGTTATAGAGCGAAAAACAAAATGGTCATTGAGTTGAATTTTCAAAGGATCTGACTCTCAGAATATAGTTTACGCCGACGATAGATTTTATCCTGGAATTTCGTTAGTTAACAGGGTTTGCTGCACCCGGGCCTAAGATTAATAGATATATAACGATCGTAAATTATATGAATAAACCATTATTCAAATGAACAAATAATGTATATTTAATCAATTTAATTTTCTTTCACGAGAAAATAGGCGAAAAAAATGCAATATTGAAAATATTTCACCGGTAAGTAAAAATTTCCGTCGGAAAATTTCCACCATGAGATTTTATTCGAGAAGGAACTATCGAGTTTCGTTTTTAGTTTCGTTTGTCGCACTAACGTTAGTCGACTTTCGCTTTTACTTTCGTTTGTGGCACTAACGTTAGTCGACTTTCGTTTGTACTTTCGTTTTCGGCACTAACGTTAGTCGACTTTCGTTTCTACTTTCGTTTGCGGCACTAACGTTAGTCGACTTGCGTTTTTACTTTCGTTTCGTTTTTACTTTCGTTTTTGGTAACGAAACGCGAAAAACGCAGTTTCGTTTCGATACCGACTAACGTTTGTGGTTCCTGCTTTAAAGATCGAAATGTTTACGAGTTGAGAGAAATATATGCCCCGGTATCGTGAACGCACTTGGTTAGGGCCGTATTTGCTATCATTAACAAATGCAACTTAGAAACCTGCCAATTAGACGCGAAAACGGCATTCATCAATGGTGAGATAGATGAGGAAATTTACATGGAGATCTCAGAGGGGACTTATCACTCAGATCAGAAGAGAGAGACCAAGGTGTGTAAATTAGAGAAATTTCTCTATAGTCTCGGAATAAGTCCAAAACGGTAGAATGAGAAATTCACTGAAGTGGCACTCGGTGTGGGCCTCGTGAACTCTGATCTTGAGCCGTGTCTGCTTACTTGGAGCAGTGAGGAAAAATTTCTAATTCTGCGATTATACGTAGATGATATAATTATGGCGAGTAACGATAAAGATAAATTAGATGAGGTTAAAATTCAACTGAGTTCTGAGTTTGAAATGACAGTAATGGGCGAGCCAAAAGAGTTTCTGAACATTTCAATAAGACGAGATACAGAGAATCGTATATTAAAAATGAGTCAGGAAAAATATATTAAAAAGATGCTAACAAAATACGGTTTCGAGAACTCACATCTTTGAAGAACTCCAATGCCCACTACACAGGCCACTAACCACGAGCGAAAAATTAGAGACTCGGACACTAATAGTGAGTTTTATAGTACGGCCGATGAGAAATTGAATTATCCTTATAGAGAAGTAGTGGGTAGCTTGTTGTACCTAGCAGGGACTACTAGACCTGATATTTCTTGAGCTGTCAATATTCTGAGCAGACATCAGGTGAGTCCAATAGATGAGGATTGGAAAATGGTGAAGAGAGTACTGAGGTACTTGAGAGGAACCACTGAATTAGGGTTGAGATATACAGGTGAAACAGGTGAGATTGAGGCATACTCAGACGCTAGCTTTGCAGATTGCAAAGGCTCATTGACCACGTGTGGATATGTGATTAAACTGCTTGGTGATTCGATTATCTGGAGAACTCACAAACAGTCTTAAGTGGCTCGCTCTACCTGTCAAGCCGAGTATGTTGCCATGAGTTAGGCAAGTCAAGAGATGTTATCGATGTACAACTCCTTGAAATTGATTTTTCCACCCCCGTTGTCAATGACTTTGTGGTGCGATAATAAGGCGGCAACGTGTAGTGCTGAGACGAGTGGGGGAAATAAATTAAGACATAATTGATGTCAAAGCTCATCATATCGAGGAATGTGTTAAGCTCAACCTGATCAAAGTAAACTGTATAAGTTCTAGGGATCAATTGGCTAACGTATTAACCGAACCTCTGGTGTTTGAACTAAACAAACGCCAAGTTGACAAAATAATGAATATAAATATTGAATAATTGTTTTGTTGTCTGTTTAGGAAAGAAAAATATTTAACTTGAAGCGAGACAGAGGTCAGTTTTGGTAAGAGGACTCGGGAGTAGTCGGGAGGGTGTGTTGGAAAGGTGGCGCCAGTTCCCGGTCCCACTGGGCTTATATATATATATATATAGATTTTGCACGCAATTACAACTGGCCTCCGCTACATTAAACAGACGTAGTCGCCTCCGATTTGACGCAGTGGCCTCTCAGAAGAGGCGAGTAGGATAGCCACATGTAGTGTATATGGAGGCGTATATGTAAGCTGTGCATGTGTATATATATATATATATATATATATATATATATATATATATATATATATATATATATATATATATATATGGCTGACGCATTCACCGAACCTCTAGCGTTTGCACTACACAAGCGCCAAGTTGACAAAATAATGAATGTAAATATTGAATAATTGTTTTGTTGTCTGTTTAGGAAAGAAAAATATTTAAATTATGAAGATTCTCTATATATTATATATATTATATATATATAGTGAGGTATTTTTCCAAGCGCGTCTGCGGGATTCAGGCGCGTGGTTCTCCTCGAACTTTCAGCGACCCTTTTGTAAGGAGGGGTTTTACGGAAATGTATAACTCTCAATTTAATAAAACAAAATAATAATGAAATTTAATAAAAACAGTAAACTCAAAGACTACATTCTGAAACCGATTTGACATGCACGCTCCGAGGTCGATCTACTCTGTTTCCACTTCCGTGACCCACTGCTCTCTCACTTCATTTCTTTTATGCGTAAGGCATCAGGCCCTGCAACGTCGCACTTAAATGAGTCACACCATCTCCGCGTGTGCCCAGCATCTCACTCACATACTCACACCCACACTATGACATAACATTCGAAAATTCTCGCTACAACTCGACCATACCTGACATTTGATCCGTCCTCGGAGCATCCTAAACATAAGTCATGCAAATATACGATATTTAGCTAAATGGAATTACATAAATGAACATAAAACATCCTTCAAACTCCATATTTTGCATTCTCTTCTTTTTCATCATAATAGAGACTCACATCTTTCCATGGTCTCATGTTTTTAGCTTCCCACACTCCTTCATACGGTCTTTGGGAATTCTGAACCCCTGGATCTGCCACTACATAGCGATCGTTTCTCAAAACCTTCTTAATCACATAAGGACCTTTGAACTGCGGAATTAACTTTTTTGATACTCCAGGGGTACATTCAAAATTCCTCAAGACAATCAAATCTCCCTCTTCATATTCATTAGGCTTACGCCTTTTCTGATCGACATACTTTTTATTGTACTCTTGACTCTTCATGATCTTTTCAGACGCTTGCTCACGTGTTTGTTTAAGGTCACTCTGTTTATCTTCTGTCACTGTGCTCTCAATATACTCTTTCACATCGTCAATAACATTTCCTTTCTGATTAACTCCGAACAACAACATACTTGGCGTCTGACCTGTGGATTTGTTAACAGTATTGTTTAACGCAAATTCTACATCATCAATAACTTTATACCTATACTTCCCTATTTCATTGTCACTCAATTTTGCCAGCATTGGTAATAATACTCTGTTCACGCGCTCAACCTGACCATTTGCTTGTGGCGACCCTGTCGCGATCTTGACATGTTTGACATGTTTCTCTTCCCAAAACTCTTCGAATTCAGCTGACGTAAAGCACGTCCCTCGATCTGAAACTACAACATTTGGCCTACTGTAGTTTTGAAAATAATTTGTGAGACAATTAATTGCCTCTTTACTCGATGTCGACTTTGTCGCATACAATTTCACAAATTTCGTAAATCCATCAACCGCAACCAACACATGTTGTTTCAATGCTCGACTTTTATCAATTGGACCTACATGATCTACATGAATCGTTGCAAAAGGTACGTTACCTTTAGGAATAATGTGCATATAACCCTCGACTTTCCCCGATGCAGGGGAAAACGTAATACATTTCAGACAATTTTTTATATGTGCTTGAACTTTCTCGTACATTATTGGAAACCAATAATTCTCCATAATCACACTGCATGTTTTTTCTCTTGCCAAGTGTCCCATCTCATCATGATATTTGTAAATAACATTCGCTTCCATCTGACGTGGTACATAGAACAATAATTTACCTTCTTTCTTCCGATAAACTAAACCATTTCGCAATTCATACATCTTATCTTCCTTGCACTCCAAACCTTCGCGTATTTCTGTAATAATAGGATCTTGACTCTGACAAACTAATAAATTTCATTCCAATGGATTATCTTCAATTACCATTACAATTGAACTTTTCCTACTTAACGCGTCAATGTGCCTCATTCTAATGCCTGCTCTGTGCTCAATCGTATAATCATAATTCATTAACTCAAGGGCCCATCTGGAAATTCTCGGATTTAACTCTTTCTTCTTCAATGTTAATGCTAGAGAGTCGCAATCGGTCACAATCTTAAACTTTATTCCCTGTAAATAGACACGAAATCTCCTCAATGCATAAATGATTGCTAACGTCTCCAGTTCAAAACTGTGGTACCTACTTTCAGTATCAGTTGTCAATTTTGAGAAATAAAATATGGGATGAAATTTCCCATCTGACTTTTTTTGCATGAGGGTTGCACCGAACCCTTTAGAACTGGCATCGCAATGCAGTTCTGTCTCATCTTTTGGATTATAAATCGCTAGAATTGGAAAACGCGTTAACATTCCTTTCAATGTTTCGAATGCTTCTAACTGCTCATTCCCAAATTTAAACTCAACATTTTTACGTAATAAATCATACAATGGCTTAGCGATTGATGCAAACGACTCAATAAATTTTCTGAGAAATGAACAGAGTCCCAGAAAGCTCTGCAGCTGACGTACCGTTCTAGGAACTGGGAAATTCTCGACGGCCTCAATGCCACTCTTTGTGGGCTGAATGCCCTGCGCTGTTACGTGATACCCGAGATACTCAATTTCTGTTTTTAAAAAGTGACATTTGTCCAATCTCAACGTTAATTTATTCTCCACCAGTAATTTGAATACGCGTTTCAAAACCTCAAATTGTTCTTCTAGACTCTCTGTAATCACCAAAATATCGTCCATATAAACAACAACATTATCGGCCCTTATTTCTTTCTCTAATACCGTATTTATGAAACGCTGAAATGTGGCTGGAGCCGTCTTTATTCCGAAAGGCATTCGTGTACATTCGAATTGTCCTAACGGAATAACAAATGATGTGTGCTTGAGCAACTTTAATGTGATAATAACCGTCTTTCAAATCTAGTAAACTGAAATACTTCTTATTCGCTAATGCACTAATCTGATCCTCAATCAATGGTAGTGGATAATTGTCTCTCGCTAATGATTCGTTCAATACCCGATAGTCGACACACATGCGAATTCCTGTATTTCTTTTTATTCATCAACACAATTGGTGAAGTATACTCTGAATCACTCGGTCTAATATAATTTTTCTCAAGCAAACCATCTAAATGATCTCTCAATTTGTTTTTCTGTTCATACGATAAGGGTCGTGGTGACGAATGAAAAGGTTTATCGTTATTTAGTCTAAGCCTCAGCTCTTGTTTTACCAATGGCTCGACTGGTCTCTCTGGCATCCAATACTTATTCATAAATAAACACTTGAACTCGGCTCTCATTTTTACATCAATGCTCTCGTTTATATTCAAGTCCTCTGTTACCTCGAATTCGTCATCGGTTTGAATGTTTAATAATTCTGATATTGTTTCACTCTCAACTGATGGTCTCAACGATAATTTGAATTTTGTCATTAATAAATCTCTCCCAAGTAATGCCGATACTTTAATAGTGCTCTCCTTTACTACAAAGATATTTACATCATCCTCAACTTCACCGAAAAGAGTAACTCGCGCTTTTACTACTCCCAAAATTCCTACAGGTGATTTACTTATACCCGTGTACTTCAATTTATTTGAATCGACCGGAAGAATCGATTCTTTATCCACAAATCTCTCTTTGATCAAACTAATCGGACTTCCCGTATCTAATTACGTATCCAAATTTAAAATTCTCCGCGTATTACAATTATCAATCTCAAAAATAACAATCTCACGACAGTCATCTCTAGGTGCAGGCTCGTCGTAGATGTTCGTAACTTCAGGTGCTTTCTTTGAATCCTCAGATTTCGGCTTTTTGTTTCTCCAGTGGTCAGGGCACTCCTGTGCCTTGTGACCCACTTTGAAGCAGATATAACTCGCCCCTCTCTCTCTTGGCTCTTTGGGGCATTCTCTGCCCATGTGTCCTCGACCATTGCAATTATAACACCTCACTACTTCTTTATCTTTGCCTGTATCTTTGTCTTTGACTGAGTTTTTTTCATTTTTCACTTCTGTTTTTGTCACTTTATTTTCAGTTTTTACACTTGTACTGGAATCATTTGTGCCACTAGTCACATTTGTGTTTTTACGATTTAAACTCTTTGTATCCCCTTGAAGAGTAATGTTCTTAAATGCTTTCAATAAATCAACTTTATCCTTGATACGTAACATCTCCGCCTGATTTTTCAATTCTCTCTCTGGAATACCTTCAATCATACACTCGATCAATTCTTCTTCGTCATCAATAGGTACTCGATCTGCTAAAATACTTTTGTCATAAAAATACGAATCAAAACTCTCACTTTTTTGCCATTTGCGATTCTCAAAATCTCTCTTCCTGTTAAGTCTCGTAGGACGATGATCGAAGAAATTCCTCATAGCCTCCAATAATTCCGTCAATGGTAATTCTCTGTGCTCGGCCTTTGCGTGGAACCACTTTGCAGCTTTTCCTTTAATTTTGTAGTCACCAATAATTGTCCCATTTGTTCATCAAGAGTGAACACTCTCACAACATATTTCACTCGTCTTTCCCATTCATCAAATTCTGTCCCTTCACTGAAATCAGCCAACGAATCTCCAATCGTCTTGAGAGTCACCTTCAATGTTTGATTGGGAGTACCAATAGGCCCCTGTGGTAACCCCAACTCTTGTTCTCTTCGTAATAAATCTCTCTCACGTTCCATCAATGCAACTTTATCAGCTAGCAGCTGTCTCTCTCTTTTCACCAATTCAAGTTCTTGTCTCAATAATTCGTTACTATGCACTGCAAACTGTGCCTCACTTTCTCTTTTATTTCTCTCATCTGCATCTAAATCCTGTGGATCATTTTCCTCCAGCCAATGACCGTCCGAATCATCCTCCATTAATCGACTAATTAACTCAGCTTTAGAACCTGCGACTGACAGATTCTTCTTCCTCAATATTTCCTTCAACTGCACCACTGTGAAATCGTTCGCTTCCTTCGTCATCTTGAATTTTCCTTCACTTAATTTTCTTGAAACTTAATATTCTACCAACTTAAATGTTCTCACTTTTTCACTTGAATCGATTGATCACTGATCTGAGCACTTTTGGACTTATTCCTCAGCTCCTCCTCAATGAAAAATCCTCTCAATATTTTTATTTCAACGGAAATATCTCACTGTAACTTCATTTCACTTGAACTTAATTTTTCGGATCTTTATCCCACTTCTGAATTTGTAAGGAGGGGTTTTACGGAAATGAATAACTCTCAATTTAATAAAACAAAATAATAATGAAATTTAATAAAAACAGTAAACTCAAAGACTACATTCTGAAACCGATTTGACATGCACGCTCCGAGATCGATCTACTCTGTTTCCACTTCCGTGACCCACTGCTCTCTCACTTCATTTCTTTTATACGTAAGGCATCAGGCCCTGCAACGTCGCACTTAAATGAGTCACACCATCTCCGCGTGTGCCCAGCATCTCACTCACATACTCACATCCACACTATGACATAACATTCGGAAATTCTTGCTACACTTTGGACTCTTTCAACCCGAAATCAGAACGACGGGGATAAACGAGAGAAGACAAAATACCAAAAAGAGCGCCAGTCCTTTTAACCTTCAAAGGACAAGGTCACGATGTCGAAGCGCGTTCCACGACCAGCTCAGGAAACCGCGGAGACGTGTGGGAATGGGCGAACAATTAATGCGGTTCAACACCGTGAATTATTCGGAAATAAAATAAAATATATTTTTGTCACAACAGTAAAACAATAGAAAAATTCGGCCAAATTCCAGTGAAATAATATTCGCTATTTTTACCTGTACGGGAGAGGACTCCCGCGAGCAAAGGTTCGACACAAATAAAAAATTATTAATTGTCTGGAGCTACAATTTATAAATTTTCAGAATCTAATTGAATGTATGATAATTACAAAATTAAGTAATTCAATGAAATGCGTGAGAGAGAACTCTACACACGCGGTATGACTCGATACAGAGTATTAATATTTTAGCACACGCGAAAATAAGAAGTAATTATGAAAATCTAATATTTTCACTTGGTTGGAAAAATGAACCAATATCCTATAGCCACAATTTAATGACGAAAAACTATCAGTCGCGAGAATCACCCGAAGCGCGACAACGCGAAGGCTACACGAATGAAGAAATTGAACAAAGTTCCACAATCAAAACCGATAAACGGCAACAATATGAATAAAATAATTAATATTCAATAATGAAAATAAAGGAATGAGGCCAAAGGCCACTGAGTGCCGCGTCCCGAAGGCAAAAGGCTTGAATTTTAACACTCAAACGGTGTCCAAAATGGCCACGGGAGAAATGAATCGAAAAACCACGCGAGCACTCACAAATTAAATCAAGCTCACCTTTTGATACGCGAAAAACTCCAGGATAAACTCGTCTGGATCCTCAGTACGGCGACGTCAGGAAAAGGCCGAAAAATCCAGGCACGCCAAAGTAATGATTGTTTTAATAATTTGAAACAAAAAGCTCAAAGAGCGTAATAAAACTTTAATTACGCAGAGCGACTTAATATGGCTGAACCCCAGCGAAGAGTGTCCATCGGGGCTGTACCCGCGGAACTTTAAAATCTTTCCTACCCCCGCCCCGATCACGCGATGAAATGCGGAGAATCCGCGTTATTATATGATTTTGAATTGGGAATTTTAAAATTGTCATAATTCCCTATTCCTGAGTCCCAGAAAACTGAGAATTGCACCGCGCGGTCGGTGGATGTGATCCACGTTGAACGGCGCAGAAGCCAACTGTTCGGATTTCCACCGAATTGTTTTCCTCACACACACGCACACTCACGCACGCTCGCCCCTCTCGCATGCTTGCATGGCTTCTCCTGACTGACCTGCGCAACCGACTGAACTGACCAGTGGCCTCTCACCTCTGACACCTGAGGCGCCACTCGATGGACAGGTGTCCAGCGAACGCCCCTATTTAAATTGGGGCACGTTTGGACCCTCAATGATCAATACCTGCCACCTTGCGGTCTTTTAATCGGCCTCATTTGCATATCGGCCATCGTACAGTGTACATTGCTTTCCGCGAATACTTTTGATTGTCTCAAGTACTATGAACTATTTGATCGGCGTCGTTATATTCTTTGAATCGCGTTATTGACTATTGTGATCCGTGCTAATCTCTTGTTCATCTCGATTAATCAAATCACCAGTGTAAATATTTGACTTTGATATAATTAAATTGAACTTTTAAATAATTAAATTCCGGACCTTCTCCCGCTCCCGTTAGAATCCGTTTTTATCTCGCCCATCGCTCGCTTATTCCACAGATCTCCGACCCGACCAACATAATCCGATGCTCTTTCAATGTTGTAGCATGAGTTTTTTACTGGGCGGCCTTGCGCCACCGATCCATCGGTGAGGTGGTGGGGGTTCGCACGTAGAGGCCTGAGATGCCTGCTGGCATGCGTCGATCGTCTCTCGCGTCCTTCGTGGTGTGAGTCTCCCAGACTTGGTGTGTGCGTGCTCGTCAGTTTTTTTTTTTTTTTTTTTTAAGAGGTTTAGGAAAATCTTCAAAAGATTCTGGTAAAGAGATGTTAACATCCAGATCTGAGATTTTTACTCAGTAAAAACCCTGTTTTCCTCTTTCTGCCTCTGCCCGTCAGTTCTTATTCCCCTCGCGGCACCACCGTTAGGTATTACTTCGCGAGGGAGGTCTCAGCTTTTGCTCTTCCTCATAATGCCTCTAATGTACGTCCCCCTACCCTACTGAGATGTTGGGTGTGGATAGGAGGTTCCAATAGATTTTCCGTCTATTTTGCAGCTTTACGCTCGCGTTCCTGAATTCTGAGCTCCTTCATGACTTCAGCCGCGAAGTTGCTCGTTGCGTCCCAGGCTCCCTTTGATGATAGCATAGCTTCAATCAAGGACTCTGGTTGGATCTTCTGATCGAGAGCAGTCTCTCAAGTACTGCGTGACGTGTTGAAACGAGGACACGTAAAAAACACGTGCTCCGCATCTTCATCAACTCCGGGGCAGGACGGATACTCCGAAGAATTCTCATGTTTAAACTTATGAAGATATTTTCGGAAGCACCCGTGTCCAGTCAACATCTGCGTCAGGTAATAATTAACTTCGCCATGTTCACGGTTCAGCCAAGCATCCACCTGCGGTATAAGACGGTGTGTCCATCTACCTTTCGTAGAGTTATCCCACAGTATCTGCCATTGGCGTATGCTGTTTCGTCGCTCCTCCGTTCTGAGTTCCTCGGAGCTCAGTGCACTTGATCCTTTCCGCCGGTAAAGGGCTCTTCGTTCTTTGGCTAGTAATTCGATGGGCATCATTCCGGCGATAACACACACTGCATCTCCAGACACTGTGCGGTAGGCGCTAACAGCTCTCAAGGCACTCAGCCGGTATACTGGCATGACTTTCCTCTGTGATTGCTGTGTTTCGAGTGCGTCAGCCCAGATGGGGATTCCATACGTGAGCACCGACGTCACTACTGACGACAGTAGCGTCCTCTTCCTCTGATTTGGGCCTCCTATGTTGGGCATCAGCCTTGATAGGGTCGCTCTGATTACAGACGCTTTGGCCCCCACGTGCTCTGCTTGCTGCTTAAAATTGAGTCGGGCATCAATCATCACTCCTAGGTACCGAAGGAACGGCTGCGATGTGATTTCATGGGCTCCAACTTGCAACGTGATGGTCTCCATTTTCTTCCTACTAGTAATGAGCACTGCCTCAGTTTTGTGTTCTGCGAGCTTGAGGCCAACTGTGTCCATCCACTGGCTGATCCTCTCAAAGGTAGTGTCGAAAGCAAAGTTTATCTCTTCGAGATGTTTTGCGACGATCACTACCGCCACATCATCTGCATATGCCACGAGCTTCACTCCGTTTGGCAATGGCAGTTGTAGCAGCCCATCGTACATGATGTTCCACAACAGAGGGCCCAGGACCGAGCCCTGTGGTACTCCACCAGTGACTCTGTACTCTTTTGGGCCGGTCTCTGTGTCGTATCTCAGGATCCTATCGGAGAAGTAGCTCTCTACCATCCTTCGCAGGTATCCTGGTACGTTCATCTCAACAAGAGCTTGTATAATGCAATCCCACCTTGCGGAGTTGAAGGCATTTTTGATGTCCAGTGTCGCTACTACACAGTACTTCTTAGACCCGCCCTTCCATCTGGTCCCTGCGATTGCGTCCCTGGCTGTGTTGACCACTAGGTCAACAGCATTCAGAGTAGAACGACCTTTCCGAAAGCCATATTGGTTATCAGCAAGCCGCGGTTCGACTGCGGCTTCGATCCTCTGGTGAACGATACGTTCGAGGATTTTGCCGGCTGTATCCAACATACAGAGTGGACGGTAGGATGATGGTTCGTCCGGTGGCTTCTTCCCTTTTGGGAGAAGTACTAGTCTCTGTTGCTTCCACTTGAGAGGAAAAGTACCTTCCTCAAGGCACGCGTTGTAGACCTCCAAGAACAGCGCTGGCGCTGTTTTGATAGCTGCCTTCAGAGCGATGTTTGGGATTCCATCCAAACCAGGAGCTTTCGAATTTCCCACTCTATTGCATGCTTCCATCAGCTGAATTTCTGTGATCGGCGGAATTTCCTCGATCTCGTATTGCCCCGTGGAATGGTGGAGTTCCATTTGCTGGGGAAACAGAGTAGTCACAATCTTTTCCAATAGCCTGGGGCATGTTGGCGATGGCATCGGTTGGCTTTTCAGTCGAGTCATGACCACCTTGTATGGCCGGCCCCACACGTCACAATCGACTTCGTCAAGCAGTTCCTTCCAGCATTTTCCCTTGCTAACTTTAATGGCTTTGTTCAGTCTCCGACGCATGTTCTTGTACTGTGCCATCAGTTCTGCATAGTTTTCCTTCTTCCGGCTACGCTGTGATGCTCTCCTTGTGCTAAGGCACTCTTTACGTAGAGCAGCGATGTGTTCATTCCACCAGTGTACTGATGGGAGCTGGTTTATGCTACGTTTTCGGGGCATACTAGCATCGCATGCTTCCGTAACTCTCCTCATCATCTCTTCGGCCTTTTTTCCAGCATTTCCTCCACTGATTGGATGATCGTCCAGTGCCACCGTGAAAGTGTCAGGATCAAAAGTGCTCACTTTCCAACCAATTGTATTGGTTTTCCTGCGGACTCCTCTAATATTCTGACCCGTGGATACTTCCCATAGCATCGCATAGTGGTCACTGGCGGTATAGATGTCCAACACCTCCCAGGAGTAGTTCCCTCTTGCGAGATTACTGCTCACAAAGGTTAGGTCTACGATTGAGCTCTTCTCATTTCTCACAAACGTAGGTTTGTCACCATTATTTAGCAGGACAAGGTCCAGTGATGACATGGCCTCCAATAGAGCTTGACCCCTTGCTTTGGTCTCCTTGCTGCCCCAGTCAACTGCCCAGGCGTTGAAGTCCCCAGCGATTGCCACTGGGAAGTGCTGCTTCGCGTCCTCAGTCAGTCTGTACAGGAAATCCGCGAACTCGTCGAACGTGAGGCTTGGTGGAGCATAACAGCTGTAGAAATGAATTCCTTCCAGCTTAGCTACCACAAAGCCAGCCTCCTCGGCATTCGCAACACTTTGAAACGGTAAAGTGCCACAAGACCAGATGACGGCAGCCTTGCGACTCTTATCCGTCTCCCAGGGTTGAGTACTCAGGTGTCTGTATGGCTCCGAAATAATGGCCAGATCAATCTTCAGCTCCCGCACTGTCTGCATAAGCAGATCGTGTGCGGCCTCGCAGTGGTTGAGGTTGAGCTGTAGTACCCGCATTACCGTTTACTGTTCAGCTTCTGGAGTGCCTCCCTGAAGACAGGGCATCTGCTACTACCAGCAATATGGGCACAATCCTTCGTTTGGCCTTTTTCAGTGCACAGGGTACACCAGGCGTCCTTCTGGCAATCAGCAATTTTGTGTCCAGCTTCTCCACACTTTGTACAAAGCTGTGCTCGGTCCACTGCACTCTTGCACTTGATGGCGAGATGTCCATAGTGCCAGCACTTGAAGCACTTGACTAATCTCTCCA